>NC_044905.1:88278625-88497384 GCF_001633185.2 Quercus lobata
AGTGTAGTGAAACCCATGAATAGTAGCAAAAATTGCAAATAAGCTGAAAATTTTAACCCATCTCAAACAAACACTGAGAAAACTGCACATAACTTAAGCTCAAGGAGAGTACTTGTCTCCATCAAAAGTGACATGACTGGGATGAGAGACCTCATTTTGAGCCCTAATTGAATCTCAAAAGCAAAAACAAATTCAAAATCAACATGAATCATTTTTCAAGTTGGAGTCAAATTTTGTTTTCTATAATCTTGTTCGAGTGAGAGTCAAGCAAACTCTCTACCTTACTTTAATGATCCATAGAGCAAATCCAAGTTTCGCTTGAGCAAAACTCCTAGTCTTGCACATCTTCAAGCAACTCTTTATTATGTTTTTAACTACATAAGCATACTTGTTACAGCCCTTTTTGATACATAATTTTCCATAAGGAATTTTCCAATACCAAACTTATGATAATAGTCTTAGCTTGCCATTGCCTCCTCAATAAACTCCATATTTTGCCATTGAGTAACTTGTTTTGCCCAAAAAATAGGAATATTATTGCTTAATCAAGAGCAAGTTAAAGACAAAGGATTTCATCTTATCTATTATTCTTATTTATCACAAAGCAACTGTTATGACCTTTGTAGCTCAACTGGCGCCTCTTGATATTTCCAACGCAGAATTGAAATCCTCCCTCTCCCTTGTAACTATCAAATTATGAAAAAAAAAAAAAAAAAAAAAATTATCACAAAGCAACTAAGAAGCTGTTGGTTTTTTTTTTTTTTTTTTTTTTTTTTTTTTTTTTTTAATTTAATTTTAATGCTCTGCTTGATTATTGTCTCTTAAATTGTTTCTGAAATTATTGCTAGCAGCAACAATTTCCATGCCCACAACAGCAACTAATAATTAATGGATTGTTCTTTTCTTTTCTTTTTTCCCTTTTGGTTTTCCTTCTAATTCACTCATCTGCAAGCTTAACAACCTTCTTCCCAATATTGTCACCACGAAAGAGTCCAATGAAAGCAGAGGGGATGTTCTCCACACCAGATGTGATGTCTTCCGGTGCCTGCATATTTCCAGTACGAAGGTGATCTGAAGTTGTTGATATAAAATCTGCATACACATTCAAATAATCAGTGGCTAAATATCCTTGGATTCTGATTCTCTTGTAAACAACATTTAGCATATCTGGTGCAGCTCGCTTTCCAGCATCCGTGTACTCGGCGATTACCCCGCAAACAGCAATTCTACCAGAAGTATTCATATTATCAACGGCTGCTTCCAGCATCTCACCCCCCACATTGTCAAAATATATGTCAATTCCATCTGGGAAGTACCTATAGAATCAAATGCATGCGCATACAATCAACTAATTAATTCATTTATGATGTGTTAATCAGCTTCTGACTACAATCCTGATTTATCTGAAAGTTCCAACCTTTTCAATGCTGACTGCAAATCTGTTTCTTCTTTGTAGTTGAATGCATCATCAAATCCAAGCTTCTCTTTAAGCAATTCTACCTATAACAAGTCCATTATGAAAATTAAGTTTTCAATAAAAAGTCAAAATCATTTTTTTTTCTTTTCTAAGGTTCAAACCATCCAATTTACTTCAAATTATCAACAAAGTGTAATTAATGAGTGTGACCTTTTGTTTGGTTCCAGCACAGCCAACAACATAGCAACCTAACTGTTTGGCATACTGTCCAACCATGCTTCCTACCGATCCAGATGCTGCAGATACAAACACTTTCTCCCCCTTCTTGGGCTTGCATACTTCAAAAAATCCACCATAAGCTGCCAGTCCACTTAACCCTTTAACAAACAAGTAATGAGTTATTAATTAAAGTCAGCAGCAAATTTGATAATGGAAGGATTAAAGGTTCCTTAATGGAGCCCAAAAGACCCAAATTTGATACATAAGTTGATGATGAGAAGTTGTGATTAATTACCTAGAATCCCAACATGGTAAGTCAGTGGAAATCCCATTGGATCCAATTTATTTAAAATGGTTCCTTCTTTTAGAACACTATACTCTCCCCAAGTGATAAGACCAACAACCAAGTCATCCTTCTCAAAATTTGGATTTCCAGAAGCCACCACTTTTGCCACCCCATTGTTGAAATGGGCCGTGTGTATGACTTGAATTGCCAAGCCCAAGTCAACGTAAATAGAATCCTAGTTGTAAAAGGAATGCTCCAGCCGACCTTAACATATACATATATATATATATATATTGTATTCAAGTGTAGCCGTGAACATAGATAGAGAGATTTCTAATTAACCTAGTGAGCAAGCCACATGAGAGAAAATAGAGAAAAGAGAGGCAGTCAGTTTCTATTCTTATTTTTTCTGTGAGAGAGTGCTAGGGTGTAATTGGGATTTAGGTTTCTTGAGAGTGTTCTTGTGCACTATTGTATTTTCCCTGATAATAGTGAAATCCCTGCAACTTCGTGGATGTAGGCAAATTACCGAACCACGTAAATATTGTCTTGTGCGTGTGATTATTTTCTTTGACGTGTGTTTTCTCTATTTGTTTTATTTCTCACAAGTTGGGATTTTGATTAAATTCCCTACAACTGGTATCAGAGCCTAGGGTTAGGTTTAAGTGAGAGTAATGGCAGAGGAAGCAGGAAAGGCGTCTGGAATAGAAAAGTTCGATGGCACAGACTTTGGATTTTGGAGGATGCAAATCGAGGATTACCTTTATGGGAGGAAGTTGCATCTACCGCTTCTAGGGGAAAAACCTGAGGCTATGAAGGCTGAGGAATGGGCTCTTCTTGACAGACAGGTATTGGGAGTTATTAGGTTAACTCTGTCTAGGTCTGTTGCACACAATGTTGTAAAGGAGAAGACCACAGCAGATCTGATGAAGGCTTTGTCTGGTATGTATGAAAAGCCGTCAGCAAACAATAAAGTGCACTTGATGAAGAAACTGTTCAATCTGAAGATGGCAGGGAATGCATCAGTAGCACAACATTTGAATGAATTTAACACTATCACAAATCAATTGTCGTCTGTAGAAATTGATTTTGATGATGAGATTCGTGCTCTGATCGTCTTGGCTTCTTTGCCAAACAGTTGGGAGGCAATGAGGATGGCAGTAAGCAATTCTACAGGAAAAGAAAAGCTCAAGTACAATGATATACGAGATTTAATTCTGGCTGAGGAGATTCGCCGAAGAGATGCAGGCGAAACCTTTGGATCTGGTTCTGCCCTAAACCTTGAGACAAGAGGCAGAGGTAATAACAGAAATTCAAATCGGGGCAGATCAAAATCCAGAAATTCTAATCGGAACAGAAGTAAATCTAGATCAGGCCAACAAGTACAATGCTGGAATTGTGGGAAAACAGGTCACTTTAGGAATCAATGCAAAAGTTCTAAGAAGAAGAATGAAGATGATTCTGCTAATGCTGTAACAGAAGAGGTACATGATGCATTACTTCTTGCAGTAGACAGTCCACTTGATGATTGAGTTTTGGATTCAGGAGCTTCGTTTCATACCACTCCACACCGAGAAATCATACAGAATTATGTTGCAGGTGATTTTGGTAAGATGTATTTGGCTGATGGTTCAGCCTTGGATGTTGTGGGTATGGGAGATGTTCGAATATTGTTGCCCAATGGGTCTGTTTGGTTACTGGAGAAGATTCGACATATTCCTAACCTGAGGAGGAATCTGATTTCTGTTGGACAACTTGATGATGAAGGACATGCAATACTATTTGTTGGTGGTACTTGGAAGGTTACAAAGGAAGTTAGGGTATTGGCTCGTGGAAAGAAAACTGGTACTCTGTACATGACCTCAAGTCCAAGAGACACAATTGCAGTTGCTGATGCAAGTACTGATACAAGCTTATGGCATCGCAGACTTGGTCACATGAGTGAGAAAGGGATGAAGATGTTGCTGTCAAAAGGAAAACTACCATTGAAGTCCATTGATTTTGACATGTGTGAAAGTTACATCTTAGGAAAGCAGAAAAAGGTGAGCTTCTTGAAAACTGGCAGGACACCGAAGGCTGAAAAATTGGAGTTAGTACACATTGATTTGTGGGGGCCTTCTCCGATTGCATCCCTTGGAGGTTCAAGGTACAACATCACTTTTATTGATGACTCAAGCAGAAAAGTATGAGTTTATTTTCTAAAAAATAAATCTGATGTATTTGAAACCTTTAAGAAGTGGAAGGCCATGGTTGAGACAGAAACAGGTTTAAAAGTAAAATGTTTGAGGTCAGATAATGGAGGAGAGTACATAGATGGAGGGTTCAGTGAGTATTGTGCTGCACAGGGAATTAGAATGGAGAAGACCATTCCTGGGACACCACAGCAGAATGGTGTGGCTGAGCGCATGAATAGAACTCTCAATGAGCGTGCTAGGAGTATGAGGTTGTATGCTGGACTACCAAAAACTTTTTGGGCTGATGCTGTTAGCACTGCAGCTTACCTGATAAACCGAGGACCTTCAGTTCCCATGGAGTTCAGACTTCCTGAGGAGGTTTGGAGCGGTAAAGAGGTAAAGTTTTCACACTTAAAAGTTTTTGGTTGTGTTTCCTATGTTCATATTGATTCTGATGCTCGTAGTAAACTTGATGCAAAGTCTAAAATATGTTTTTTCATTGGCTATGGTGATGAGAAATTTGGCTATAGGTTTTGGGATGAACAAAACAGGAAAATCATCAGAAGTAGAAATGTGATATTTAATGAACAGGTTATGTACAAGGACAGGTCAACTGTAGTGTCAGATGTTACAGAGATAGATCAAAAGAAATCTGAGTTTGTCAACTTAGATGAATTGACTGAAGGTACTGTCCAGAAAAGGGGTGAAGAAGATAAGGAGAATGTAAATTCACAGATAGATCTGAGTACACCTGTAGCTGAAGTCCGCAGATCTTCCAGAAACATTAGACCTCCACAACGCTATTCACCCACTTTAAATTATCTCCTGTTGACTGATGGTGGTGAGCCAGAGTGTTATGATGAAGCCTTGCAAGATGAGAATTCAAGCAAGTGGGAGTTAGCCATGAAGGATGAGATGGATTCCTTGTTGGGGAATCAAACATGGGAACTGACTGAATTACCAGTAGGAAAGAAGGCTTTGCACAACAAGTGGGTATACAGAATAAAGAATGAGCATGATGGTAGCAAACGTTACAAGGCCAGATTAGTTGTTAAAGGGTTCCAGCAGAAGGAAGGCATTGACTACACAGAGATATTTTCTCCAGTTGTGAAGATGTCAACAATCAGACTAGTACTGGGAATGGTGACTGCAGAAAACTTACATCTTGAGCAGTTAGATATGAAGACAGCATTCCTTCATGGTGACTTGGAGGAAGACCTTTACATGATTCAGCCAGAAGGGTTCATTGCTCAAGGACAAGAGAATTTAGTTTGCAAACTGAGAAAGAGCTTGTATGGCCTAAAACAAGCTCCTAGACAATGGTACAAGAAATTTGACAATTTTATGCATAGAATTGGATTCAAGAGATGTGAAGCTGATCACTGTTGCTATGTTAAGTTTTTTGACAATTCTTACATCATATTACTGTTGTATGTGGATGATATGCTTATTGCAGGGTCTAGCATTGAGGAGATTAATAATCTAAAAAAGCAATTGTCCAAACAGTTTGCAATGAAGGATTTGGGAGCTGCAAAGCAAATCCTTGGTATGAGAATCATTAGAGACAAGGCTAATGGTACATTGAAACTTTCACAGTCAGAGTATGTGAAGAAAGTTCTCAGCAGGTTCAATATGAATGAAGCTAAACCAGTGAGCACACCCTTGGGTAGTCATTTCAAACTAAGCAAAGAACAGTCACCGAAGACAAAAGAAGAAAGGGACCACATGAGCAAGGTGCCCTATGCCTCAGCTATTGGCAGCTTGATGTATGCTATGGTGTGTACAAGGCCAGACATTGCACATGCAATGGGAGTTGTGAGCAGATTCATGAGTAGGCCTGGAAAGCAGCATTAGGAGGCAGTCAAGTGGATTCTGAGATATCTGAAGGGTTCATCAGATACATGTCTTTGCTTCACAGGTGCAAGTTTGAAACTGCAGGGTTATGTAGATGCTGATTTTGCTGGTGATATTGATAGTAGAAAGAGTACTACAGGGTTTGTTTTCACTCTGGGTGGTACAGCTATATCATGGGCTTCAAATCTACAGAAGATTGTTACTTTGTCTAGTACAGAAGCTGAGTATGTTGCAGCAACTGAAGCTGGAAAGGAGATGATTTGGCTACATGGTTTCTTAGACGAATTGGGTAAGAAGCAGGAGATGGGCATTCTACACAGTGACAGTCAGAGTGCAATCTTCCTTGCCAAAAATTCGGTTTTTCATTCAAAGTCGAAGCACATACAGACAAAATACCACTTTATCCGTTACCTTGTTGAAGATAAGCTGGTAATGCTTGAGAAGATTTGTGGATCTAAGAACCCGGCAGACATGTTGACTAAGGGTGTCACTATTGAGAAGTTGAAGCTGTGCGCAGCTTCAATTGATCTTCTAGCTTGAGGACAGGAGGATGAGTTGCAGGGATGAGGGACTGTGTTATGGAGGATTGTGGTTGATGTTTGCAGCTTGTGAGTCCTTAAGGGCTAAGGTGGAGCTGATGGAGGAGTTTGCTCGTGTAGCTTGATCAATTCAAGCCAAGGTGGAGATTTGTTGAAATGGGCCGTGTGTATGACTTGAATTGCCAAGCCCAAGTCAACGTAAATAGAATCCTAGTTGTAAAAGGAATGCTCCAGCCGACCTTAACATATACATATATATATATATATATATATATATTGTATTCAAGTGTAGCCGTGAACATAGATAGAGAGATTTCTAATTAACCTAGTGAGCAAGCCACATGAGAGAAAATAGAGAAAAGAGAGGCAGTCAGTTTCTATTCTTATTTTTTCTGTGAGAGAGTGCTAGGGTGTAATTGGGATTTGGGTTTCTTGAGAGTGTTCTTGTGCACTATTGTATTTTCCCTGATAATAGTGAAATCCCTGCAACTTCGTGGATGTAGGCAAATTGCCGAACCACGTAAATATTGTCTTGTGCGTGTGATTATTTTCTTTGACGTGTGTTTTCTCTATTTGTTTTATTTCTCACAGGTTGGGATTTTGATTAAATTCCCTACACCCATAAGTATCAATAACCTATCCATACACAAAACATCTCAAACATTACAGGCCTAGTAACTAACCATCATCTAACTTGGTAAAGAAGTATTAAATGGTGGCTTACCTCGCCGGGAGCTATGCCAACAGCAAAACTAATGGATTTTTGAGAGGAGCTCTGACTCTTCATGCGGTTTATCTGGAATGGATCAATTGAAACATAGAGATTCTTCACTATGACAACATTGGATCCAGGCTCAACTGATAGAGCAAGAGCTTCAGTCTTTAGCTCAAAGTGGGACTCTTTAGGTGCACCATCAATGTGAGTCTTAGTTGTTATGTACCTGTTGGTCACTTCCATTGTAACTTGCCCTCTTTGTGTTCTAGTAGTAGAAGCTCACTGATTCAGGTCTATATAGAAGTAGGAGAATGTTAACCAGCACTGCTTGGTGCTAGTTAAGGGCAGAAAAGACCAAAAAAATTTATCAGAAAAAGTAAAAAAAAATCTGAAATAATACCTACAAAACTGAAAAAGTGACATAAATTGAAGAAAAAGAAAAAAATTATGTCAGAAGAAAGTGTGCTTAACGGGCACCGTGCAGTGCCCATTAACATAACCCATAGAAGTAAACCAGCAACCTAAGCTAACTTGCTTGGATTGTTCTAAAGATCCAACTATAATAGATAAGGAAGCCCAACTATATGTCGTACTAGGCGGCCATTGAGCACCAATAAACTTTATTGTGGCTTGCTTTCTTCACAATAAGATATACATAAGTTTCATTTGGATTGTACTGAAAAAAGGGGACGACTGTGTTTGGTGTTTTCTCTTTGGGTCTTAGTTGTTATGTACCTGTTGGTCACTTCCATTTTAACTTGCCCTGTTTGTGTTCTAGTGGTAGAAGCTCACTGATTTAGGTCTATATAGAAGTAAACCAACAACCTAAGCTAACTTGCTTGGATTGTTCTAAAGATCCAACTATAATAGATAAGGAAGCCCAACTATATGTCGTACTAGGCGGACATTGAGCACTAATAAACTTTATTGTGGCTTGCTTTCTTCACAATGAGATATACATAAGTTTCGTTTGGATTGTACTAAAAAAATGGGACGTCTACGTTTGGCATTTTCTTTTTGGGTCTTAGTTGTTATGTACCTATTGGTCACTTCCATTGTAACTTGCCCTCTTTGTGTTCTAGTGGTAGAAGCTCACTGATTCAGGTCTATATAGAAGTAAACCAGCAACCTAAGCTAAGTTGCTTGGATTGTTCTAAAGATCCAACTATAATAGATAAGGAAGCCCAACTATATGTCGTACTAGGCGGACATTGAGCACTAATGAACTTTATTGTGGCTTGCTTTCTTCACAATAAGATATACATAAGCTTCGTTTGGATTGTATTGAAAAAAAGGGACGTTTACGTTTGGCATTTTCTCTTTGGGTCTCATGCACTGTTCACGGGACCCGCAAGTACAAAATTTAGCAAATTTTACTTTAAAATTGGGTCCACAACATTATTCACACATTTAAAAATTATTTTGCTACAGTATTTTCAGCAATAAATTTTTAATTTTTAGCAATAAGTAGTATCCAAACAGACTCATAGTTGTGAGTTTGTGAATGATATTTTATCCCAAAAAATGAAGATTTTTTTTTTCTCTTGTTGGGCCTCGTAACCATGAGAAAGTATATCATGTTTCAGTAATACCAAGTCAGTATCTGGTTTGGTATTTCTTCACCAATAAATGATTGATACCTGTCCAAAAAATCCAACTCAGTTTACTCCACCAACAAAAAATGAAAAGACAGTCTTGCCCCTAAAATGTTTTCAAAGCCCACCACTTATTGCTCTTTCACCTCCTACATCAAACTTGGAAATTTCTTCAAACCCCTGCCACTTCACTCTCTCTCTATTACTTCACTTCCCGATTTCAAGAGGAGGATTTTTGAGATGGCAGTTAATCACCGACGTTTAATCATGGTCATCACTAAAACCAAGGTTGGAGGTGACAGAGCGGGAAGAATAATTGAGGGGCTTCCCTTTGATGGGTCCATTACTACGGATACCATAGGTTTTGCGGGTGGACTTTGGCTGTTGTGGAAAAAGGAAGATGCTGAGGTGAATTTGCTTGCTTCCATAGAACAAGAAATCCATGCGACCGTCAAGGTATGTTCCTCGAACCAATCTTGGTTTATTTCAGCTATATATGCTAGTCCTAGATTAGTTGAAAGGCGTATTTTGTGGTCTAATTTATCTAAAGTTACCATGACCTTCCCTGGCTTCTATTGGGAAACTTTAATGAAGTGCTATGTGGGGAGGATAAGTATGGGGTAGGCAAGTGAATATCAACAGGACCTTAGAGTTTAAGGAGTGCATCGATAATTGCAATATGATTGATCTAGGCTTTCTTGGTCCGAAGTATACTTGGACTAACAAAAGACTTGTAGCAGATCTTATCTTATAAAGGATTGACAGGTGCTTCGCTAATCTTGGATGGCGCATTATGTACCCTGAAGCAGTTGTTACCCATCTGCCTCATACTTTTTTTTATCATCACCCTGTATTAGTGGAGCTGAATAGGTCTTCCCCCAATGCCTCGAATAGGCCATTCCGTTTCCAAACCATGTGGTTGCTCCTCTTGGATTTTCCCAGAGTGGTCTAGGATGCTTGGGCTAAAGATTTTGGTCTCCGTGAGGCAATAGAAAATTTTACAAAGAGGGTAAGGAAGTGGAATACGAAGGTATTTGGCAATGTTTTTGCTAAGAAGAGAAGAGTGCTTGCTAGAATTAATAGGGTGCAGAAAAGTCTTGCCACTAGTCCCAACAAGTCCCTTCTTTGGCTAGAAAAGCAATTGATCGAAGAATATGCTTCAATCTTGCTTTAGGAGGAGGAGTTTTGGGCCCTAAAATCCAAATTGAATGCTGCCAATTTTGGAGATCGAAATACTGCCTTTTTTCATGTATCAACAGTTGTCTGTAGGCACAAAAATAAAATTAGAGGCATTAGAGATAGGGTGGGGGAGTGGATATTTGAGGAAGACAAAATCAGGGAACACATTCAGAAGGGTTTCTCTGACCTGTACTCCACGGGTATGGAAGTGTCTATGCTCAGCTCTAATGTATCATATTTCTCTTGTCGAGTCCTTCCGAAAGAGGAACATGATAATTTAGGCAGAGAGGTATCAAAGGAGGATATTAAGGAAGGATTGTGGGCTTTAAAGGCATTCAAGGTTCCAGGCCCAAACGGTCTTCATGCGGGTTTTTTCCAACATTTCTGGCATGACGTCAAGCACTCTATTTGCGCAAAAATTAAGAACATATTTACATACAGTTCAATGCCAGCTTACTTGAATGAAACTCTCATCACCCTTATTCCTAAATGTAAAAATCTGGAGTTCATTTCCCAATACAGACCTATTAGTTTGTGCAATTTGATCTACAAAGTGGTTTCCAAAATCATAGTTGGCCACATTAGACCGCTTCTAAGTAATCTTATATCGCCTATGCAAGCTGCTTTCATTCCTGGAAGAAGAGGGTTAGACAATGTCCTAATTGCCCAAGAATTAATCTATGCTCTAGACAGGAAAAAGGGGAAGGAAGGGTTCATGGCCATCAAGGTTGACTTAGAAAAGGCATATGATCGATTAGAATGGTGTTTCATTTACAAGGTTCTTCAAGCTTTTCATTTTCCCCTCAATATCACCAAGCTTATTATGAGTTGTATCACTTCAACAAGCATTTCTATCCTTGTTAATGGAAGCAAATTGGAAAGTTTTCACCAATCGCGTGGCATTAGACAAGGAGATCCCCTGTCTCCTTATATTTTTATCATGTGTATGGAATATTTAACTCATCTCATTGAAGGAAAATGTGTGGATGGTAGCTGGCTTCCCTTAAAGGCGTCTCGGGAGAATGTCAGTATCTCTCACCTCATTTTTGCGGACGATTTAATATTGTTTGCAAAGGTCAATAATAGAAATTGTGAAGCCATTTCGGAAGTTCTACAAACCTTTTGCTTGGAATCTAGGCAAAAAGTGAGCATGGAAAAGTCTAGGATCTATTTCTCGCCCAATGCTGACCAGAGGATGAAGGAAAATGTTTGTGAGAAGCTTGGTATTCATGCCACATCAGATTTTGGGAAGTATCTTGGATTTCCAATTTGACATAGAGGATCAAATAGAAACAGATTCAAGTTTGTTGTTGAAAGGGTTATGTCCAAACTAGCTGGTTGGAAAGCTGGTTTTTGTCCTTTGCTGGCAGAACAGTCTTAATAAAATCTGTCATGTCCGCTATTCCTACATACGTGATGCAGGGAGCAACTCTTCCATCGCACTTGTGTGAGAAATTGGATAGGGTTAATAGAAATTTCCTTTGGGGTACGACAGATGAGAAAAGAAAGATTCATCTTGTTGGTTGGAACAAGATTCTTAAATCCAAGGAAGAAGGGGGTCTTGGAATTCAGGCCTCAAAGGGGAAAAATATTGCTATGCTTGCTAAGTTAAATTGGAGAATGCTCTAAGAGAAGGAAGCGTTATTGGCCAAAGTGATTCTTAACAAATACTGTTCAGCTTCAAGGAGAAGAGCTAATGATCTTGACAGGTTGCCCTCTTCACCAAATTGGCAAGCTATTAAATTTGGTTTCCCTACTTTTGCTAAAGGCATTGGGATGAGAATAGGGAATGGTGAGAAAACCAGTGTTTGGTATGATAGGTGGGTGAAAGGAAAGACCTTAAGGGAACTTATCGAAGGTCCTCTGCCCCTAACAGAAGTTAGTTTAAAAGTGGCTGATCTGATCCAAAATCAAGCTTGGAACTGGAATTTAATTTCTTTTGATCTCCCACAAGCCATCAAAGATTGTATTAGAGCAACGCCTCTTCAAATTTTTAATCAAGGGGAGGATTCAATTATTTGGGCTGAGTCTAAGGATGGTGAGTTCTCCACAAATTCTGCTTATCGTTTAGCCAACTCGGAGCAACCTGTAGTTAACTCCTTCCAAGAATCCTGGATTTGGAAAATTGATATGCTTCCAAAAATAGTGCATTTCATGTGGCTTTGCCACCATAATAGCATTCCGGTAAGAGGAGTGTTGGCTTTGAGGGGTATTAATTGCTGCACAAAATGCCCTGTATGTAATGATCAGGAGGAGACAATAATCCATACTCTAAGGGACTGCAATTTTGCTCGCATGTTTTGGGATAAAATCAGTGTGCCTCCTATACTCAGATGTACCTTTGATGCAAGTATGTGTGACTGGTTCAAAGTTAACTGTCAAAGCAGCGTTGTCCATCACTCTGCTATACCGTGGAGTATACTTTTTCCTTTTGCGGTCTGGTTTCTCTGGAAGCACAGGAATAAGGTTTGCTTTGAAAATACTCCTCTCAATCTTGTCCTCCATAAGACATGTTTTATTCAGGCTTTGGAGTATTTTTATGGAGTGGCGAAATCAGGAGCCAAATTCCGAGGGTGACAATTCCTATAAAATGCTGAAACCTCCTATGAATTGGCTGAAACTTAATACGGATGGGGCATCATTTGGAAATCCAGGAAAGGCTGGTGGGGGTGGAGTGATTAGAGATAGTGCAGGCAGATGGGTGAAGGGATTTTCAAGGTCTATAGGACTTGCAACAAATGTGGTGGCTGAATTTTGGGCTCTTAGAGATGGGCTGCAATTGGCAAACCAGCTGGGTATTCAAAATATTGTAGTCGAACTTGATGCCAAAATTATTGTGGATATATTGCAATCTAACCAAGAAACAAATAACTCTTTCTCCCCTCTTCTTATGGACTGCAGATTACTCCTAAGGAATTTTCCTCAGAGCAGGGTGAGACATGTCTTTAGGGAAGCAAATTTCTGTGCTGATGCTATGGCTAAAAGGGGTGTGTCACAAGCTGAGGATTTTGTTCTATTTGATTTTCCTCCATCTGAAGATGTAAACTCTTTTGTAAATTCGGATATGTATGGTTTGTATTATGGCAGACTCACTACTGCCACTACTGCTACATTGGCCATTCTGGCTAGCTAATTATTAATGATATTTCCTTTTAACCAAAAAAAAAAAAAAATGTTACTTCCAATAATAAAATAAAAAAGTACGAGAAACCAAACCATTAATATAGGCATAGGTACAACACCACAGACAAAAGGAGTTCTTTCAGGAAAACGGTATATGACAAATGTGGAATCAAATGATGCAACTCTCCAGCAAGAAGGGACGATTCTCAATTAAGACCATGTTCATTATAAAGAAGGATTCGTTTGGTCAGGTGCTAATACTATTGGCCAATTTTATTTCATTTTATTTTTCAATTTTAGAACCAGCTTCAAAGGGGAAAATGTTGGGTATGTTTGCTAATATTTTTTTTCTTCTTATTTTCTATTTCTAAAAACTTTTTTTTTTTTTTTAGACTAAAAAACATGTTTGACAACCCAAAATTGACAGAAAACAAAAACTGTTTTTAAAACTCAATTTGTGAAGGAAACTGAAAATATGCAAAAAGCTGTTTTCAGTTTCTAATTTTCAAAAGTCAATGAAAATAGGCATTTAATTTAATGAATCTGTCTCATTTAATGAGTTAATATTAGAGTTCAAATCCTAGTAACAACATATTTTAGTATTTTCTATTTTTTCTTCAAAAAACTATTTTTTTAATTTCAACTAACCAAATATGTTTTTGATTTCAAAAATATAAGAAAATTGTTTTTTTTTTTTTTAATATTTCCAAAAACAAGTTTTTGAAACTAGAAAACAAAAACTGTTACCAAACATAACCTTAAGTTGGTAACGATGACTGGTAGTTGGTATCGTACAACTTCAACAAATATTAAATAAATGTCTCATTTAAATAATTTTATAAAAATAAAAACTAACAATCAACACATCAATCTATAAAATTTATGCAATAAAATTAGGTACATCTACCATTATTCTTTAAATGAAATAAGTAACAAGTTGGGGAAAGAATAGCCACCTAGTGAACCTTAAATGAGACTCAGCACACATTTGCACTACAACCACTTATACAATCTAATTAAATTTATACAATTTGAGAAATCATAAGATCCCTCACTTCAAATCTTGAGGTCCTCATCAAGTCTAATGTTATGCTGCAGTACACTCGAGCCACGAGGCGTTACTAACCTAGCTTTAATACCAATTGTAGCAACCCAAGAAAGCGCTAACCACTATTGCACTATACCTTAAAAGAACTAGACAAATTACCATTAGGTGCCTCATAGTCACTTATATACTCAACATCCACCTAGTAAACTCTTGAGTAGAACATAAGCCACATTTACATAACACACACTCATACAATCCAAACAAATCTACACAATTTGCAGTATCACAATATATAACTTGAACAAACAATTATATTCAAATTAAATTACAGGAAGTGACTTGTTAAATCTTAATTGCTGTTAGAAGGCTTTTATCAACTGATTCAAATCATTGACTTAGAGTGGAAGCTTGCAAAGTAATTCTTTGAAATGTACCCATGCTAGAGCTTGCTCGAGTGAGATACAAGTGAATATGGGTGAAGTCATGGAAGAGCTTGCATGATTGTTACTCAAGAGTCACTCAAGCGAGATGGAAAACCTGCTTGAGTGAGGTGCTCAAGCAAGGTCATAATCACTCAAACTAAGGCAATTGCAGTGAGTGAAAATTCTACAAAAGTTTGCAGAAAAACAAGGGAAAGATGATTTTTCAGTTCCTAATGGCTAGTAACAGCCAAGGCAACTTTTTGGAGTGTTTGTATAAACCAAAGTGATATTTCAAGTGTGTCTTTTGAAAAGCAACTCTTCATTGTTTATAAATAGACTTTCATATTCAGTATTTTACATATTTTTGCACACCCATTCGAAAAATTCACAGAGTTTTCCAAGTTTACTTCTTGAATAATTCTGGTTTAGTTGTAATATGGAGATGAATTTGCTTGTAACCCTTTAGCAAACAAACATGGAGTGGGTGCAAATATTTTTTTAAATTAACGATACACTTGTGCCTCTAACCCTTCAATTTTTATGTTCAATGTTTTTCCGTATATTCCCCATTAAGTCCAGGAACTTTGTTTCCCAATCCCCACTATGTCTTTGTTCAAGTGAGTGTTAAGTTCGCTCAAGCCATTGAAACGGCGAAAATGGCCAACTGGCCTTAAAATCGTAACTATCTAGTTAGTAGGCGCTGTTTAGAAACATATTTTGATTATAGCATCTCGAGTCTCAAAGACTCGATTTTGGGCTTCAAAGTCGAGTCTTTGACGCTTGATTTGTATGCTTAGACCAGTTCTGATATGGCACTTTGTCCACATGGGTGTCTATTCAACCATTAAGGTATGATCACTCACATATTTCAACTTACACTTGTATACATTTCTCTATTCTTCACTATAAATATGCTTTTCACTTGAAATCCTTTCAATGTACCCATGATATTTTGTTTTATGGAAAATACTTTTGTATTTAAATAATACCTAAGAAAATCTATTCTTGTTGACTTTTAGTTTGAATTTAGAAGTGGTGCACCAGGTGCATGTAGAGCATAGGATTGAAGTCTATATATATATATATATATATATATATATATATATAGCCCACTTATACCTACTTGGCTATTTTGATTGTTTTCTATTTGGCTTTTTTTTTTTTTAATTGTTTTCTCCATGAGTTTCATGCCGCGGGTGGGCTGTTTAGTAGCCCTTTGAAAACCCCAAAAAGAATAAAAAAAAAAGCTTTTTTTAATAGATGTTATAGGATTTAAATTTATGGTATTCACTCTATAATGATTATTTTTTACCATTAAACTGATATGCCAATCAATTTTTAGTATAAGTGTAATTTAAGCCAAATCCTTTATTTGAAAACAAAAAATTTTACTAGTTGATTTAATTAGAACCCTAAGACAAAAAAAACTTCCTAAAGGGTCATTTGTTTTTTTTTTTTTTTTTTTTTTTGATAATGAGGATCATTTGGTTAGGCTAACTGCGTATTGACTATTTTATTTTTTTGCATTTATGTTTTATATAAATCTTTTATATTTAACTAACTTGTACCCTTATGCATATGCATGAATATACTTAAAAGATATACATTAAGATACATAGTATAATTATCACATTTATAATTTAAATATTATTGATAGTCATTCTTATATTTTTTTTTAACTTTTTAAAAAAATCTTGTAAGAATATTATTAGGTAGAAAATGTAAATTGTCCATTTTAAAATTTTTTATGTTTATTAATTCTAGACTCTTTGGTTTTTGTATGCAATAACTCACAAATAAATATTTATGATGCGGTCCCACATTTGACTCAAAAATTAATAAATAAAACTCTCTCTAAAAATATATATAAGGGTAAATTGTAAATTACATCCCTAAAATTTGGGGGTGATTGAATTTTACACCCTGAAGTTTCAGAATTTGAATTTTACCCTTTGAAGTTTGGAGTGTTTGGATTTTACACCCTTATATTTTAGAATTTGAATTTTACTTCCTAAAGTTTGGGAGTATTGAGATTTTGTACCCCCAAATTTGAAATTTTAGGGAGTAAAATCCAAACTCCCAAAACTTTGGATAATAAAATCCAAACACTCTTAAAATATAAGGGGTAAAATTCAAATTCTGAAACGTCAGAGTGTAAAATCTAAATACCTCCAAACTTCATGGGGTAAAATTCAAATTCTGAAATTTCAGAGTGTAAAATCCAATCACCCCCAAACTTTAAGGGTGTAATTTACAATTTATCCATTAAATAATTTAGGATGCACGGCACAAAATTGTACTTCAATTGTAGAATCTAATTGAATTTTCTCTCACTTTTACCTATTAATATATATATAAAAGTGATTTGAAAGCTATACCCGGTGCTAATTTAAGTTACAATTATACCCACTGCTAAACGTTTGACCACTTTTATTAAAGAGTTTTTCATAGTTCAATTATGAAAGAAATTGTTAAATATCTCTAGGATCGGTTTGCCGATTGTCTCACATTGCCAACAATACCTCTATCTCTATGTTCTTGTTCATGATGCGAACAAGAGAGATTTTGCATTCACTACTACACTTAACTTAAAGGGGGTCAACCAGCCAATATAAAAGGTTGCAATTCCCTTTGTAACAGCCAACTTGGCTAACAGGCTGTGCCACAAATGGGTGAGCTTTTTTGAAGGAATACCAAAGTTCTAACTTCTCTGCACGTAGTGGGCACGCCTAACCATGCATCTCTCTAGTAGTTCTCAACTTTGTTCTTTTACTTGTTAATAGGTTGTGTGACTATCGAGCATACCTGTAGAAAAAGTTGGGAGCACCGAGCACTATACCAAATATTCTTAAAAGACAAGTATAGACATCCTGAAAGTGTCTCATTACTCAATTCGCCGGGTCAGATTAAGCATCTCTAATCCCTCTCGAACAACCTAGAACTATGCTTAATCTCCACAAACATGATGTATGTATGAACAATTAGGAAGTGTTTGGTAGGGGTGTTTAAACAACAGTTTTCAGTATTTAAACACGTATTTTCATAACATTTTTTAACTTACACGTATTTCTACAATACTTAAACAACGATATTATAAATCTCTAACTAAACAAGTCCTTATATTACAACACCCAAAAAATTATAATAGGAACCAAATTGACTGTTATTCAAATATATGGACCAAATTGATAAAAATATCAAAATATAGGAACCAAAATGGTATATTTGCTTTTAAATCTTTGGCAACCTAGGGCCTTAACATGAGAAAATTTCAAATTAAAATGATTGTAAAGCCGAAAGTTTCTTCACTCCTAGAAACTTATTTGAAAAAAGAAACAACTTGCTAGTTAAATTAATTTCTTTTGTCAAATACTCTAATCTTGATTTTTTTTTTTTTTTAGCAACAAGTGAGGGGGATTTAAACCAGATTCTCCTCCATTGAAGAATCAAATAAAAGCATTAGCTCTAGGCACCTCTGTAAAACATTTTAAGTGTTTGTTTGGAAACAACTTATTTAGTTTTTTGCTAAAAAAATTTTGCTGCAATTGTGTAAAATTATACTTGTATTTTGAAAAAGTAAGAAAAAGTTAAAAAATTCTTTTTTTAAAAAGCTATACATAAAAGCTAAAAAGTTAAAAGCTAATCTTATATGCTCTAGCCAAATAGACACTAAATCTAGTAATATACGGTGATAAGCTAGACTCAGTGAGTTGAGAAAAAAGTTTGGGAGTTGTTTAAAAAAGGTTATGCTTTTTGTATTTTTCTCAGCTTTTTAATGGATAATTTAGCTTGTAGTGTTTTTTTTTTTTTTTTTTTGAAATAAACTAATTTTTAGCTTTTTGTAACACTATGCAAATAATTAAGTTATTCAAAATAAGTATATTCCAAATGGACACATATTTGGAAAGGAATATGTTGGCTCCTATGCAAGTAATAAATAAGTACGCAATTTATTTATTTATTTTTAATTTGGCCTTAAATAATACTATGGACAATTATATATATGTTTGCATTATACTATCAATGATTTAATGTAAGATTTACATTGTAAAATAAATAAATGTGTACAGTATAACATTCTGCACATTTGCATAAAAGTGTATAGTATAATAACCCTAACAAGTGACGGTTATTAAATGTGTACAGTATAATATTTTGGGATATCTTTCCTAATCAACATTTGCATAAATTCTTATATATACTCATGTTAGGGTTCATTGTAACATAGGAAGTTATTGTACTACACTCTCATATAATAAAGATGTAGCCCTTAAGGGATTCCTCCGTGGATGTAGGCCGTCAAGGCTGAACCACGTAACCCTCGTGTTCTCGGTGTTCCTCTGCTATGCTTCCCCTTCCGCATTCATTCTAGCATTCACAACATGGTATCACACATCGCGTTGCTAATATATTTAACAAAAACCATGCAAATTACTACTTCAGATTGCTAACAAAGTCAAAAAGTAATGCATGAGTGTGACCTTTTTTGGTCGCTTCCAGCGCAGCCAACAACATAGTAACCAAATAGTTTGGCATACTGTCCAGTGAAGTTTCCAACCGATCCAGAAAATGTAATATAAAGAGTTTCTCCCCTTTCTTGGGTTTGCAGACTTCAAAAAACCCATCATAGGCTGTCAGTCCATTAAAGCTTGTTAAAACAAACAAACAAACAAGCAATACCAATTGAAGAAAAAAAGAAAAAGAAAGGGAAACAAATTCCAAGCGCAGCACAGTGAGATTTCTCAAATTTTTGTGAAGAATTCAGGTGCAACTATGAGATTGAAAGCAATCACCAGCTTATTTTGTCAGGGGTAAAATTGGATTTTTGAGAAAAAGCTGAGGGTAAATTAAGTAGAAGGCAAAACTTTTCTAACAGTAATATTTTTGCATTTGTTGCAATTTGCAATTACAGCTCAAAGATGCCACATGCAAACACAGAATTCCTTTGTACTGGAAAAATAAACTTTGATAACGCATGTTTGCAATAATTTACCAAACATGAGTTTTGGGTTTTGAGCTAGAAAACGTGCATTTTGAGCTCCTTAAAGTGGAACCAAACGGGCAATTAGGGAATTTTAAATATGAATCAATTTTAAATAGAAAGGCAATTTAATGGTGCTTGCCAGCCAAAGAGAATTATGTGGTTGAAACTCCCTGTGTGGCAACCACACTAGTCACACATTTTGCTAAACATAGCCATCAAAGGATTCTCTTACAATAGAGTAATATTTCCCATTTGGTTGGTGATGTGACTTGACTAGTAAGTTCTTTGGTAGAGAAAATGGAAAGTGGGATAATAGAAAATGTTAAGAACATAGAAAATACACTTGTTTGTCATCATGTGTGTTTGGTAGAGAGAATGGAAAAATAGATAAATAAAGAGTAAATTACTATTATACCCTTATTATTAAAGAATAATGAAAAAGTATGAGTACTTTTGTAGTTTGGCTTAGGTGGAAAACTCTATACACTCCATTTATTTTCTCTCACTTTCATTTCAACCAAAATAATGGAAAATCATATTTTTCTCTCTCTTTTCTTTCCCCAGTCTTCCATTCTCTCATTTCAAACATAATGTTTATTGAGCTTCAGTTTTGTGTAGACTAGCAACTCATTAACTCTAATTTAGATTAACCACAATTAAAGTTTAAATGAGTTGGTGAAATTAGACCCTAGGTTTATTCCACTTTGAATTATGACTTTTAGTGAACACTTCCCATTTCACTTTGAAATGAAGAAAATCAAATTCTATGTACCATACAGCTTAACCATATTTTTCTTCAACTCACCAAGGAAGAAGATTTATAAGCCATATTCTTCAATTAAATTTGTTAAACTTCGTTGTGTATTGAATGTGGGAGACCATTGGTTAAAATTAAATTTGTTAAGATTTATAAGCCATTTATGTGTACCAAACACCATTTGTTAAAATTATTAGTGCATTGAACTTGTTACTCACTAGTTTGTAGATGTATAACCCTCCAATATTGGTTAAAGCTGCCTCTCAAATATTTGAAAATACACTATATTGCTTGCTAGTGATCTTTGTTAGGATTCGTGAGAAACTAGCCCGACTATTCCAACTGCATCAACAATGTTTAGCCATGACATGCATTACACTTTTAGAAAGGGGGTAAATAATTAATTGGTTATGCAAATTGTATCCTCTAAGTTTGATTAAAATTCATTTCAATCCTTTAACTTTACTTTCATTTAATTGAATCCTCTAAGTTTCAAATTTATTCAATTACGGTCTTTTGTCCAATTCCATTAAAATTTGTCATAAAGTATGCAATTAACTAATAAAAAAATTTGAAAAAAAAAATTCTCACATAAAAAATCTTTGAAGTATTTTTATTAACAAAATTGAACAAAAGACCTAAATTAAATAAATTTGAAACTTAAAGGATTTAATTGAATAAAAGTAAAGTTAGAAGACTGAAATTAATTTCAGTCAAACTTAGAGGGTGTAATTTACATTTTACTTTACTCTACTCTACTCTCCTCCACTCCCTCTCCTCAATCCAAGTGGGCCCTAAACTCTACTTTCAGATGTTGTGAGGGGCCATCTTGTAGATAGGGAACAACTCTAGTATAAGAGTTGTAATCTTCACTTAGTTCAATACCATATATGCAACTTAATATATAATATATAGAAATATAATAAATATTTTTTTAATATATTATTTTATTTTTTCTTTTGAAATAGTTTTCAAAAATTTATTTTTCGTCTCATTTATCTTATTAAATATTTCTTTCAACTCATCCTTGGAGTAAGGTTTGAATGGGTTACAAATTTGTATTAGCATGCTAAATTAACAACTACTAGAAGTCATTTTACCTAAAACTCTTAGGGGTGTTCACCAAACTGCAAAAACTGCACAAACCATAAAAATTACACCAAAATTGCTTGCAAAATGGCATCATTGTATCGCACTGTAAGTAACAGTACACCACACTGCATGGTGCAGTGCAATTTGTGGTTTTATAATAAGAAAACTGTACTGCATTGCACCCTCACTATATATTAATATATTTTTTAATATTAAATATATTATTAATAGTTTAATAACCGAAGTTTAAAAAAAAAAAAAATTTAATAACCCTAACAAGTGTTGATTAGGAAAGATATCCCAAAATAAAGAAAAATTAGCTCAATAGTTTAAAACTTGACCCAAAACAAAAGGAAAAATCAATTTTGGGCTGGGTAGGATAAATCCAAAATTTGAAAAATATACCGACTTCAAACTGCATTATAGATGCTACACCGCATATGTGATCGCAAAAATGAAGTGCGGTGCGATTATGGTTTTGGCTAAACTCTAAACCGCACCGCACCACACCGCACAAGTGAATGCAAAAATGAAGTGCGGTGCTATTATGATTTTGGCTAAATTGCATCACAAAACGTGGTGCTAAAAATAGCCCAAAATCGCACCACGAACACCCCTAAAAACACCCATCAAAAAATGAAAATGCCGATGAGCATTTGGTAAGGTTTGGTAATTTTCCAGATAGAGTATTAATTCCATAGCATTAATAACTGAATGTACCCTTCCATCATGATGGTTGTTCCTAAGAGAATCATAAGTCTAGATCCATAACATATTTTACTATTTTTATTTTTATAATTACTAAGTTATAAGTGTGTATTTTTTTTTAGAGAGTTTCAATCTATAACATCTGCTTCATGTGAAAGTGATGTTGTACTAATCACAATCTTACACCTCATATGTGAAAAAGCTGTGAAATTTATAGTGTTTATAACTTTAATTGTTGTAAGAGAATTACCTCCACCATCATTCGTGATCTTGCTTGCCCATAGACTTTCAAATTGTACAAGCTTGCATATATTTAAACTTATTTATTTATGAAAGTAGAAATTTTGAAAGGCAAATTAGACTTTTATATCCTAAATTATTATCTCGATTACACCTGACCCTTTAAACTAATGAAATGCTTAACTCCATATAATTTGTTTTGTGATTAATTTTGACAGAATTTGGTCTTTCAATGATAAACTCCATCAAACTTAAAACTAAAATAGATATTCAAGAAAACATTGAAACAAAATTATAATTTTTGGTCGCGATGATAATTTAGAATAAGAAAATGTAATTTGCCCAAATTTAAACTTGATAGGACGAGATGAACAAGCGCCTTGCAAGCGCTCATTAAACATAATATAAACTCACACCTTTATATTTTGAGAAAAACATTTTCATTTTTCACTAATTTGAAATTTCTCAGGGCTTATGTAGGGTTTACTGAAACTCTCTCACTGTCTCTCTCTCGCAATTTTCTCGTCTTCAACCTATTTCCCGCCCTTTCGCCCCCCCAAAATTTCCATTCTGCACAATTCCAATACACTTCTCCACACTTGTCTCTTTCTCTCTCCTAGGGTTTCGACCTTTTCTCACACTACTACTACTACTACTACCACCACCACCACCATGGTCACGCCGAAGCAACTCCTATCCACAATCGAATCGGCCCTCCTCGGCCCTTCGCCTCCGACTCCCGCTCAGCGCATCGAGCTCATGCACGCCATTCGCAACTCCGTCTCCTCCCTCCAATCCCTCCTCTCATTCCCGGTAACCCTTTCAGCATAATTGAATTTGGTTATTTTGCCATTTCTGCCTTTCTTTACTGTTACTCTGATTCTTTGTGAAAATTGAAATGTAATCGCAGCTTATTTAGTTACTGGTGTTGCTCTTCTGATTCATTATTTGGTTGTTGTTAATTTTTTTGTTGAAATGTAAGCCTCCGAAACCCTCGGACCGGGCACAAGTGCAGTTAAGGGAAGTTAGGCTTCCGGATTCGCCGCCCATTTCGCTCGATGATCAGGATGTCCGTATTGTAAGTTTGTCTCCTACTCAGTTCCATTGTGAAAATGTAGGGAAGGAAAAATTACCTCTGGATTTTGGTGCGATTTTCGTGTTCAGTACATGTTTTAGCGAGAATACTTGTAGTATGACCGATTAATGAATTGTTTTATTTTCCTATATTCATGGAAGTTTTGATTAGCAGTTTCAATCGTTTATGCATTGTACCAGTTATGAACTTTTATATTTTTTATGGAAGGAGTAATGATTATGGTCCTACAATGCAGTTTTTTTATTTTATTTTTAAAATTTTTTTTATCACATAATTTCTGTATTTATTTTTGATATTGTGATGGATTACAGGCTCTGAAATTGAGTGATGATCTTCATCTCAATGAAATAGATTGTGTACGTTTGCTTGTTTCAGCGAATCAAGAGGTGAATTTGGGCTTTCATTTTTTTGTATAAACTTTTCATTTTTGGCACTACTGTCTCATATCTGTTTTATTGCTTGATTTTTCTTGATAAGTTTTATATTGTTTTTTGTTTCTAGTGGAGTTTAATGGGACGAGACCCATCGGAGATTTTACGCCTTGCAGCAGGACTTTATTATACTGAGAGAAGAGATCTTATAACAGCCCTCTATACGCTATTTAGGGTATGTGTTTGCCTTGTCCATCCCATTCTCTTAGCGCCTTTGGTTGTAAGTTGGCCTTTGTTCTTTCTAATGAATTCTTTAACTGTTGCTGCAGGCTGTTGTGCTGGATCAGGGTCTTGACACTGATATAGTATCAGATGTTCAGAAATATCTAGAAGATCTTATCAATTCTGGGCTCAGACAGCGCTTAATTTCTCTTATAAAGGTTTGAACCTTAACAATGTTTTCTTTCACATCATGCCTACTCAAATGTGTAGTTATGCCTTTCAATGCAAGCATGTTCCCTTAGTTCCGCCCATTTCCCATTCTCTTAGTTCAGTCAATTGAAATAAGATTTAATGATCAGAGCATAATTCTTGTAATTCCAGAGAGATGTTGATTATGCTTTTTGGCAGTTAATTTAATCTGACCTGTTTTCTTGATTTTCTTACGGACTTGTTCCAATGACTTTTTTGATAAATAACGTAAGAATATTATTAATAATAAAAATATTGCCAAACCGAGTACATTGGGGATGTACTATGGGGGCACAAGTCAAGAAACAAAAGAACAATGGTCAAGAAACAAAGAAAAGGAAGAACAAGAAAAATGAGAAAAAACCACACTCCATTCAAAGAGAGTGTGTAGGAAAAAAGACTTAAGCTCCAATAAAGAGCGTTCACAACCCTCAAAACTTCTATCATTCCTTTCACGCCAAATGCACCAAATCAAGCAATGAGGCACCATTCTCCAAACATCAATATGGCGATGTCGCACAAATTTTCCTTGCCAAACCTCAAACAACTCAAGAACAGTATGAGGCATAACCCATTGAATACCAAACAAGCAGAAAACCATGGACCACAACTCCCAAGCTATGGAGCAATGAAGTAGAAGATGATCCACTGACTCCCCACTTCTCTTACATATATAGCACCAGTCAAGCACCATCACTCGTCTTTTACGAAGGTTATCTGTTGTTAAGATCTTACTCAAGGAAGCAGACCAAGAAAAGAACGCCACCCTTGGGGGAACCTTTGATTGCCATATCATTCTCCATGGAAAAGAAACAAAAGTAGGAGGGTAGAATGAGTTATAATAACCTCTAACCTCAAAACCTCTATTCCTTGCAGGTTTCCAACAAACCTTATCAGGACCAAACCCCCGCACCGTCGAAGAATAGACCAATTCCATAAACCGGTCAAAGGCTTCTTCTTCCCAATCTTGTGGTGGATGACGAAATTGCACATTCCAGTGAAACCTCCCAGCAGACCAACCCATAACTTCAGCCACCGAGGAATCCTTTGACCTACTAAGACGATAAAGCTCTGGAAATGCCTCTTGGAGAGTTCCATCCCCACACCACACATGTTTCCAAAATTTCACTCTAGTACCATCCCCCATATCATAAACAAGGAATTTAGAGAAGTTCAACCAGCCACTTCTAATGTATCTCCACAGGCTGACTCCATAAGGATTTGTCACCTTTTTCATACACCAACCACCCCAAATATTCCCATATTTTGCCTCTATAACCCTCCTCCATAAAGCATCAGTCTCCATGCCATACCTCCACAACTATTTACCTAGCAAGGCAGAATTAAAGTTCCCCAACCGTCGTATACCCAACCCCCCCACTTGCAAAGGCCTACAAACCTTGGCCCAATTAACTAAATGTATTTTAGGTTCACTACCAATCCCATTCCACAGAAAGTCTCTTTGTAATTTCTCCATACGCTTTGCCACCTTCCCTGGTAAAGGAAGAAGGGAAAGAAAGTATGTAGGTAAAGACAAGAGTGAGCTTTTAATGAGAGTCACCTTACCCCCTTTAGATAAATACATTCTCTTCCAACCTGCTAATCTCCTCTCCATTCTCTCTAGGATAGGATTCCAAACAGATACATCCTTAAATTTGGCACCTAAAGGAAGACCCAAATATTTCAAGGGCAAAGAAGACTGCCCACACCCCAACAGGCTCACCAAATCCTCCAAATTGTGTACCCCACCAACAGGAACCAGCTCAGACTTCTCCAAATTAATATGAAGCCCTGAGACCTCCTCAAATTTAGCAAGTATCGCCCTCAAATTAGCAATTTGAGAAGGTTTAGCATCACAAAAAATCAGAGTGTCATCTGCAAATAAAAGGTGAGACACCATCACTGATGAACCAGCTGTACTACCCACAGAAAAACTTGAGAATTGCCCAGCGGAGGCAGCCACATCCAACATACGGCTTAGTGCCTTTATCACAATATCAAACAACAACGGAGATAAAGGATCCTCTTGCCGAAGCCCTCTAGAGCTACCAAAGAAATCAGATGGGCTACCAGTGATCAGAATAGAAAACTTTATAGTTGAAATGCAATACCATATCTATTTTCTCAATTTCTCAGAGAAACCACAACGCTGTAGCATATACATTAAAAATTCCCAGCACACATGATCATATGCCTTTTCCACATCCAATTTACATAACACACCTGGAACTCCTGACTTCAATCTACTATCAATACATTCAGAAGCAATCAGGACGGAATCCAAAATCTGTTTACCCTTCACAAAAGCATTTTGTGAATCCGAAATAAGCCCATGCACCACCCTACGAAGGCGATTAGCCAACACCTTAGAGATAATCTTATAAATCCCGCCAACTAAGCTAATGGGCCGAAAGTCCTTGACCTCCACAGCATCCACTTTCTTAGGAATAAGGGCAAGGAAGGAGGCATTAAGACTCTTCTCAAACACCGCCTGAATATGGAAGTTGTGGAACACAGCCATAATTTCTGTTTTCAAAACGCCCCAACAAGACTGGAAGAATGCCATTGAAAAGCCATCTGGACCAGGTGCCTTGTCACCATTGAAACCATTAATCACCTCAATTACCTCTTCTTCCTCAAAAGGCCTATCTAGCCAACTTGCATCTTCCACCGAGATACTAGCGAACTCCACATCATCTAATATAGGTCTATTAGCCACATTCTCCAAATAAAGCTACTTATAAAATTGAGAGATATAGTCTGCTATGGCAGCCGGGTCCGAAGACAATACCCCATCCACCATAAGCCTCTCAATAGAATTAACCCTCCTATGAGAGTTAGCTATGCGATGAAAAAATTTAGTGTTTCTGTCACCTTCCTTAACACAAAGAATTCTAGATTTTTGCCTCCAACTTATTTCTTCCAACAGAGTAGCTTGTTCTAACTCATCACGCATTCTACCCATTTCTACCCTTTCCTCTACTGATAAACCCCGACTCTCCTCCATATTCTCAAAAACACTTAGGTCCTTCCACAATTTTTTAATCCGAACTTCAACATGACCAAACACCTCCACATTCCATCTTTTCAAATCATTTTTTAAGAGCTTCAATTTATTGGCCAGAATGAAACTCGGTGCACCATGAACCTGATAGGAATCCCACCAAGACCGAACCCTATCCACAAAACCTTCATCCTTGAGCCACATATTCTCAAATCTAAACGGCATACTCCCTCTCTGGAAGGATCCACCCTCAAGGACAATTGGAAAATGATTCGAGCACAACCTAGACATCTGTCTTTGAGAAACTGTTGGAAACCTATCCTCCCAATTTGCAGAAAACAAGAATCTATCCAGCCTAGCCTTCGAGACAACTTCTCTAGAATTTGACCAAGTAAAAGAACCCCCTTGCAGTGGCAAGTCAATGAGACCCTGTTCCGAAATAAAATTGGAGAACTCCCGCATAGCAGTAGTGAAAGAATTAGACCCCAATCGTTCGGAAGGGAACCTAAACACATTGAAGTCCCCACCCACACACCATGGGACACTCCACTAGCTATTCAAGCCACAAAGTTCCTCCCATAAAAACCTCCTGTCTCTGTGTAAATTAGGACCGTAAACACCAGAAAACGCCCAAACAAACTGATCTGACACATTTGTAAACTTACAAGAAACCGAAAATCTCCCCACTGCTTCCTCCATTTTATTCACAACTCGAGTGTCCCACATCACTAACACCCCACCAGAAGCTCCACAAGAACCTAAATAAGACCAATCAACATGTTGTCCACCCTGCAAGTTACGAATCACCGCTCTATTAATCAACCCCATTTTGGTTTCTTGAAGACAAACCACATCTGGCCCCCACTTTCTAATCAAGTTTCTAACCCTGAGCCTTTTATCCTGCTTATTCAACCCTCTTACATTCCAAGAAATAATCTTCACATTCATTGATAAGACACTAGAGCCCGCTCAGAACTTACACTCCTTGCTTTATTTGGATCATTCTCAACCTTCAAAGATGTCAACAGATTTTTCAACTCCCATTGCCCTTTCTGGCCTGACTTGACCAACTTTGTTTGATCACCCACCTCGCGTTTCTTTTTATCTTTCTTTTTGGCCTCAATGGCTAATAACAAACCAGTAATCTGCTCCTCAAAACCTTCCAATGAAGTGCCCATAGATTTCTTGAAAGCCTTTATCCTATTGGTTACCCACTGTGATAATTGGCAACTATCCACACTCTCCTTACACCCAATCTCTTGCACTTGACTAGACTCCAACTCTGTCGGACCTTCCGTGGCCAAAGGTAACACAACTAATGGCTCATCACCATCCTCACACAACTTCAGCGTTTCACCAACTTCCCATAACTCACTCTCTGACCCAAGAAAATACTCTACTAGCCCCGCACACTCATCTGCCCAACTAACCCTCTGCCCTTCATAAGTACAAGAGTCATTACCTGGTACACAATCTCCCTCCAAACTTGAGCTGACTGACATACTATCTGGAGAACGATACAGAGACAATGGGAGCACTAGTTGCCTGCTATCACGTAATTGTAAAATCCAGTCTCTGGAATTACCCCAAGACTTATCTAAGTCTCCCACCAAATCCTTTATAGTTGGGCCAGGTAATTGAGCTCCCTCAAAAACAAAATTACCCGGACCTTCCAAACCCACAAAATCCTCCTCCCCAACCACTGATGCCTCTGGAATATCCAAAGAAACTTTCGCCGGTACTATCGGATTCGTTGCCGGTTCCGATATCATGTCCGATGGCCCAACTGGAACTAGTTCCGACCCACCCAGCTCTTTGATCGGCGACGTCAGAACGTGGAAGGCTTGAGCCACCACCGCTGGTCCAGTCGACACAGTGGGTGCCTGAGCTAGAGGGATCATGATGTCCTCTTCTCCCTTGCCCGCCACTTCCGTCATTGCTAAGGATGGATTCATGGCCACCGATACCCACAACGGCGTCGCATGTTGCTTTGATACGGTGGGTGTGGTCCTTGAGCTCTCAACTTCCTTCGTGGCACTCCTACCTGAGCTCGGCATACTTAATCCAGTCTGATATGAAGCCTCCAGAGCCTTAAGTCTAGAAGTTGAACTCTCGCCAGCCTCAAAAGATAGTGGGCTTGACAGACCCAGGCCCAAAGTGAGTTCTTTTTTGCCCAACAAGGCTTGGGCATTCTGTTTGGCTGAGCCCAGACCCACACTAATATTATGGGGAGTCTTACTCACCCATTTTCCAGCCTGTTTAACACCTTTAACACCATCCCAAGATACCCACCTCTTTCCAAATTCATTCACATTCACAGTCAAACCTCTCCCTAGCCAACGTCCCTTCCTCTTATCACGTAACTTTCCAAACTCAAACATATTTGAATTCAAATTGGGCTTCAAGGAAATATTGCATTTATTACCTTCCGGGATTTTCTCCTCAAAATTATTCTTACCGTTAATACCATCTTTCCATCCCTCACCACCACCCACGGCTGACTGGGAACAACTACCAGCCTGAGTTCCAGAAACTGCTACCTGTGTGCAAGAATAATCACTTGGAAACTCCACCAAATTCATCACAGTACCAGCCTGAACTTTTTCTTTGCTGAGGGGCTGCTGAACCTGCTTCAACCTTGCCTGTACTGGAACTTTGACAGCCTCCACATAAGACTTGGCAGGTTGATATTTTGGGATTTGCTTAAACCTGAACGGTACAAATTTCGATCCACCCAACGCATATTGAGAAGGTTCCAGTAGCCTTCTTAATTCAATCCCAAAGGTTCTCCATCCTTGTTGTAATTTTCCGGCAGGAATAATAATAGTTCGCCGCAGCCCACCTACCTTAAGCTCTGTCACTGATAAGTACTGCCCATACGAGTTGAACCCCCGCTGCATCGTGTAAGCAATATCCCCTTCCCTGAATGTAAAGAATTGTTTAGGACTAACCCCACTCACGGTGTGTTCCAGATTCCGCATTGTCCAAAGAGCTGCACTCTTGCCCATAAACACCGATTGCATGTAGTATTTACCCCGTTCAAGAATCTTAAGGGAGAAAAAATTCCCACCTTCCTCAATCACCAACTGGAACAGCTTAGCTTCAATAAAGAAACTACGAAATCCCCCCATACTATTCCTAGGAAATAAAACTAAAACAGGATTTGTGGCTAATTCGAGGTAGCTGGGCCTCCCTTCAACTCAGAGAGAGAGAAAGTATTGGTGGAATGGAAAGTTTGTTCCAATGACTTATATTATAAGATATAATTCCTTTTACTTTGACTACTAACCTTGTGTATATGAGAAATGTACTACTTACCAATTTATGTGTGTACAACCTTTTATTAATTTATTTTGATAATCAAGCAGAGATTTTATTATCAAAGAAAACACAGTACAAAAATCAGAGAGTACAGAACCTCAGGGAGGAACACCCAAAACAAGAACCAGAAATAAGGCTCCCTAAGCAATCTCCCTGTAGCAACTCAAAAAAAATGAAAAGAACAGAAGAATCACAGATTTCTCAGAGAGAAGATAAATATTAGTTTTATTGTTCTTCTACTGCAGCCAGGGTCCTTGTTGCTTGGTTCCAGAGGTTGTGTACCCTAGGAATTGTACTGGATTTTTTTTTTTTTTTTTTGGGGGGGGGGGTGGGGGTGTGTGAGAATTCGTAATGCCTTCTAGATTACAACCTAGTTGGGTTAACTTAATGTTATCTAGGAGACCCCGTCCAACTAGAGACTAATTGATGTAGGAGTCTAATGCCTTACAAGGGTGACGATGATGTGGCATGAGAGGCTGACCTAGCACATGGCCATCCAAGCCAAAGGGTCCATTAAACATGGGCCATATTTGTTATCCATATGTACCAAGTTTGTTGTAGTACTTGAAAATTGGAGGGAAAATTAGATAGAGGCACATGCACATGCACATGCTAGATTTAATAATGCTCATGGCTTCTACTTCTAAAAAATTCCTAAATCAAAATATTTGTGCTACTCTATGTTCCACCAATAAAAACTTGCCTCATGTTTCCTTATTTAATTAAATCCTCCCATTATACCATTTTTTTTTTTTTTTAGTTTCCCAAAATAAATTAATAAACCAAACACACCACCACCACCAACCTTGGTTAGCGCTAGCCACCGCTGCGCTTGACGTCACTGGCCAAGGCAACCACCGTCGCACTTGACATCACTGGTCACGGCAACCAACATTGCCAGATCTACACCACCTCTGGACATCCAAGCAAATCCCACCACCACTCTCAATCCCACCAACCACCATCACTCCACCACCAAAAAAACTCAATAAATTTGGAACCACCATCACACAGAGGTTGTTTGCAAATGATATTATGAATTCTGTTTTTTATTAATTATAATCTCCCTTTATTGGAGCAATTTTAGTCATTTAAATGGCTTAACAGCCACTTGCGAAAGTTATGTTCAAAGAATTGACCTCCTCAAGCAAATTGGTCTTGAACTAAGTAAATGGGTTTCCTCAAGCAAACTTGAACAAACTTGCTTGAATGTGTGTCAATCTATTTAAACCCAACTAATGAATTATTAACCATCTCGTAGAAGGTAAAAGAAACCAATAATTGATGGTGGTTTTGGATTTGTTGGGTTTTTTTTGGTGGAGTGATGGTGATTGGTGGCATTTGCTTGTATGTCCGGCAGTGTAGATAGGGCGAAAGTGGTTGCCGTGATCAGTGACATCAAGGGCGGCAGTGGTTGGCGCCGGCCAAGGTTGATGGTGATGGTTTGTTTGGTTTCTTAATTTATTTTGGGTAATTAAATTAAGAAAAGGTACAATGGGAGGATTTAATTAAATAAGGAAACTTGTGGCAAGTATTTATTGGTGGAACATAGAGCAGTAGAGGGAAAGTTGGACATAAGATTTTGATTCTTCTGAAATGTAACATGTGCACTTGTCATTATCTATGTTTTCTTTCAATTTTCAAATACTACAATCAAGGTAGTCAAATGCAAAAGGCGACCTTAAGGTGCCAAGGCCTTGTATCGCCTGAGACGTAAGGCGACAAAAAGGCACTAGCCTGAGTAAAGCGAGGCGCCAAATTCTTAATATATTTATTACACATATAGAACTTAAATTATATGTACCTAGTGTATCAAAATATTATAATAATTTTTTTTTTTCAATGTGTTGCATGAATAAATTAGGTCTATCAAATTATTTCAAAATAGGATTACCATGGTTTAGGCTCTATTAGTTATTCTAACAAATAGGTTTTACAACAAGCTTCTATATAACAATAAGTTTTACAACAAATTTCTATAAATTAATTTAACTAATTATACGTTTTATAACATGCCTTTTTAAATCAATAATCTAATAATAGGTTTCACAACAAACTTTTGTGGAAAAAAAAAAAAAAAACCTTGAAGAATCTTTTGATCAGTTCATGGACATTGTTTACTCTTCGAAAGTGTGGGGGGTTGGCCCTGATAAGGTTTGTTGGAAGCTAACTAGGAGTAGAGGGTTTTAGGTTAGTAGTTTTTATCTCTCCTTCTACCCTCCTTTCCTTTCGTTCCCTTGGAGGTTGGTGTGGCACTCAAGGTTCCCCCAAGGGTGGCTTTCTTCTCATGGTCAGCTTCTTGAGGTAAGATTCTTACAACTGATAGCCTTTGCAAAAGGCGTTTTGTTGTTCTTGATTGGTGTTACATGTGTAAGAGGTGTGGAGAGTCGGTGGATCATCTTCTCCTTCATTGTCCTTTAGCCTGGGAGTTGTGGTCATTGGTGTTTTGTTTGTTTGGGCTGCATTGGGTTATGCCACTTAAGGTTATTGAGTTGTTTGAATCTTGGCAAGGTAAATTTGGGCGGCATCGCAATATAGATTTTTGGAGACTTGTGCCGCATTGCTTGATGTGGTGTATTTGGAGGGAAAGAAATGCTCGCTGTTTTGAGGGATGTGAACGGTCCTTGCTAGGGACTAAGTCTTTTTTCCTACACACTCCTTGGTTGGAGTGTGGCTTTGTTGCATTTTTCTTGTTTCTCTTCCTCTTTTACTTGATCATTGTAATTTGGGTTCTTGATTTTCGCCCCCAAAGTACATCCCCAATGTACTCGGGTTGGTTTTTTTTTATTAATAAAATTTTTAGTTATCTATCAAAAAAAAAAAAAAAAAAAAAACCTTGGGGCTCTTGCCTTTGCGCCTTTTTCATGGCTTAAGGCAGTCGCATTGCTCGCATAGGCTCTGAAGGCGAGTGCCTCACTAAAGGCCCCTCTCCTTAGAGCCTTTAAGGCGCCTTAGTGGTGCCTTGCTTTGCCCGAGCGCCTAGGCAAGCTTCTGGCTTGCATTTGACTACAGTGCTATAATAAACTTGGCACATTTGGATTTAGCAACAATAACCATATGGTACATGTGAAATGAACTCTTATGCTTGATTGGCCTTGTGCCATGTCACTCTATCGTGCCTTGTCATTATTATCCTTGTATACATTAGATTGTCCTGCAACTTAGATAGATATTGGGTTCAATAACAAAATCTTAAATCTGAATTTGGTTTGAATTGGTTGGATACTCCGGTTCTGATATTAAAAATCAAGTCAGCTTAGACTCTCTCTTAATTAAGGAAGTTTAAGCATATCCACTCATTGATTACCATATCTTTGATGTTCACCAAGGAAAACTTCTGTTGGATCCTACTTTTTGTGTAGCCACTTTCGTTAATGTTTTGAGCATAATTTATGTGTTTTTAATTACAGGAGCTGAATCGGGAAGAACCAGCAGGTTTGGGTGGGCCCCACTGTGAGCGCTATGTTCTTGATTCTAGAGGTGCTCTTGTTGAGCGGCAAGCAGTGGTTTGTAGGGAAAGACTCATACTTGGCCATTGCCTTGTCCTTTCTGTTCTGGTTGTGCGGACAAGTAAGATTCAAACAAATTTCAAGTTGAATGCACTATTTTATTACTTGCAAGTTGAACATTTATAATTATAAGTGACCTACACAAGTGTTGCAGTCACAACATGGGTTTCTGATGGCAATTAACAGACATCTTGAGACAAAGTTGGTTAACTTATATTTTATATACCTATTAAAATATTGAAAAAAGAAAAATAAAAGAGGTTATGTATTTGTAACTTTATGCGACTCCGTTTACCCCATGTGTTGGGGAAAGCAAATAATAAATAAGACTAAGGTACACTTTTGGCCCTTAAAATGGGTTGTTTTGATTTTGGCCCTTTACATTTCAAAATTTTGATTCTGGCCCTCCATGTTTGATTCCATTTTCATACTACCCTTGTCGTCCATTTTCATTAGTAATTTGACCATCCATAATATTATTTTTTTGCCTATAACAATGAAATTCCTAGATTCCATACATTTTAAAGCTAGTATTTCATGAAATAGTTAAACATGAAGCGAATTGAATGGTTAGATTACTAACGAAAATGGATGGTAGGGTCAATATGAAAATGAAATCAAACATGAAGCTCTAAAATTAAAACAACCCCAAACTTTAAGGGCCAAAAGTGTACTTTAGTCAAAAAATAAAATCTTTGAAATGCAGTTTGTTTGGTTTGTTTGATTCTTAAAGTTAGCGCTTGAAGTTTTACCCCACAAGTTTTGTCATGAGCTTGCGATTGGCATCTTATCATTCATGATGTAGCCTCTATGAATGGCAATTATGGCAATCTAGCTCTCCATATTCCAATATTCTCATGATTTGTGCTGGCTACCAGTAGAAAAAACATTAAGATAAAATAATTGGAAGATATTAACCATGCTCCTTCTCGAGGGTTATCTGTCACATTAAGATAAAATATGAAGAATTTGGTCTTAGAATTCTTTAGAATGTAAAAAAAGTTCTTATACAGAAATCTTCTGATTTCCATCTTGTGGTATTTGAAATTCTACAAATTTAGAGGTACTTAGAAAACCTCCATCTAGCATGGCCTTTGTGAAGTTAACTGTTGTTTGATTGCGTGGGATTTAACTTGTTGAATAGAGTTGTAGGTATACCTCAATTAAGTGTGCAACTGGGTCCGCATATATCCATAGTTTCTGACTCACTGTAACCATAGTATGTTTGGGTTGGAATTTCCTTATTTTAGCTAGGTTTGACAGTGAGTTGAGAGGCGAGTATTGATTCTTTGAGCTTGACTGCGCTCAGTAGTTCAGCTTGGTTAAGTTGATTTAGTTGTAGCTGAAACTTAATGATCAGGAAAAGTTCCTGAGCCATGCAAGTATTGTTCGATTTTTATGTTGTACTATCAATGCCTAGCAGAAGGATAAGAGATTGATTGAATATATCTTATTAAAAAAAAAAGATTGATTGAATATTTGCATCAGAATATAAGTCCACTTTTGTGAGAATAAGCAATGGCCATGAAGCTGGAGATATGGCATAATGAGGCCAAATCTATACTATTTTAAGTGTACGAACATGTGTGATAGATTTCAAGCTAGGTCTTGTGTTTTGGTCCTGGAACCTAGGTTCTTTAGTAGATGTTGACATTGCAATGCCCTAATTTTAAAAACTAAATATGACAATTCAGTGTCAATCCCTGTTGGCATATCTAGAAAAAGTTTGTATTTTGCATAATTTTTCTTGCTGTCTTTTTTTTTTTTTTTTTTTCATTAATGAGTTTCTGTTCTTACTGATCATAAAAAAAGCTTATTTCCTAAACACATCTACATTTTAGAGCCCATGTTGAATTTGTTTAAATAAATATATTTTGTTTCTTTGTCCAGTAAAAGCCAAATAAGGGTAATCCAAATGTGATGCAATCAATTGTTTGTACTTTTCTCTTAGAAGAGTATTCATATTGCTAGTGCTGTATCATGTCTTGTTTGCAGGCCCAAAGGATGTAAAAGATATTTTTTCCACTTTAAAAGATAGTGCTGTTGAACTTAGTCAGAGTAACACCACCTTAAAACATCAGGTATGTGTTTATATTCTTATGGACTGAAGGTTTTTTAGCTTATTGCATTTAGGGTTGGGTTTGAAAATTATTGAGTGTTTGACACTTAAGACACACATGGAGTCATGGATAAGAATCCAGTTAGGGCTGAATTGGATGGCTTGAGAAGTTTGAGCTAGTGGAATTGTGGGAAGATTGATAAAGAAAATATGGTATTCGTCGTTGCCATCTAGCAGGAAAGTACAGAGATCCCATTATAGGTGGAGGTTTTTCTTGATGGTGGCGGTAGTCTTTGATTTCTAAATGGGCAATGCTGTTTAGACTTTGGAGAATGTTTGTTGTGCTCCCTTGGATAAAATCTTCATTGGCAACATGGCAGATTTTATGCCTTTGATTGTTTTGAATTGTTTTAGCTGTAAACTGGAGAGAATTACCCCCACCCCCCAAAACAAAAAAAAAAAGAAAAAAAGAAAAAAATTTCTCCTCAACACAAACTCATTGTATGTATTATTCATGAATTTATTTTACTTATCAAAAAATATATATATTCATGAATGTAATTTGATTTACATGTTCTCACGCATTTATATACTTTTACTGTTTTATCACATAATACTATTTGTTGTTGATGCAGATTACGTTTAGCCTTCTTTTTTCTCTTGTCATCGCTTTCGTATCAGATGCTCTGAGTGCAGCACCCGATAAAACATCCGTTCTCTCCAGTGATGCATCTTTTAGGCATGAATTCCATGAAATTGTAAGATGAGAAATCTTGGTGGTTTGTTTTTTACTCGATCTCTATTTTTGCAATGATTCAGAAATTACTCATGATCATGCATGGTTTAGGTGATGGCTGTTGGAAATGATTTAAATGTTGAGGGCTTTGTTGACGGAGTAAGGCTTGCTTGGGCCGTACACTTGATGTTAATCTTAGACGTGATTGCTGCAAGGGAGTCTGTTTCAAATGCTTCATCAAATGATTTAGGTTACCTACATTCGTGCTTGGAAGTTCTTTTCTCAAACAATGTCTTCCAGTCATTATTGGAAAAAGTTCTTCGAACTGCGGCTTACCAGGTTTATTTGTAATGTTACTTTTTTCCTTGCTAAATTTTTACAAATTTGACATTTTCTTAAATGTGGTACTGGTAATATTAAGGCTCTATGTTTCAGAGTTAGTTGTGTTTTCCGAATGAAAACATTTTCAAGGAAAACTGCTTGTTTTTTGGTGTTTGATTGTGTTCCTAAAAATGCTCTAAAAAACATTTTCCAACATTTGACTCATACAAAAATCACAAATTTTCCTATATTATTTTATATGAATATTAAATAACAACTTTAATTCACCACTATAAGATATTAATACAGAACTACTAAAATCAACCTAAAAAATAAGAAGAATCAAAATAAAATAGCTATATTATTTTATATGAATATAAAATAACAACTTTAACTCACCACTATAAAATATTAATACAGAACTACTAAAATCAACCTAAAAAATAAGAAGAATCAAAATAAAATAGCTATATTATTTTATATGAATATAAAATAACAACTTTAACTCACCACTATAAAATATTAATACAGAACTACTAAAATCAACCTAAAAAAATAAGAACAATCAAAATAAAATAGCTCAAAGTTATTCTTATAAATTATTGAAAATTTTACTTATAAGCACAATCAAAATAAGAGTGTGGCAACAAAAAGCAAAATACAAAACAAAAAAATTTAATAAAAGTATCAACTAAACAATAATTATCCATTGCCCATCCAATCTATTAATTTTGGGTAGGATCTAACTTGCCCATGTGCTCGATACACATTAATATGCACTTAAAAAGTTGTTTTTGTCTGACTTTTAAAAGTTTGGGGCTGATTCTTGAAGTTTTGGGAGGTATTTTCGTCATTTCAATGGGTTGGGGGTATATTTATCATTTTGGTAGTTTTAGGGATTATTAAGTCTTGTTGGTGGTTTTGGAGGTTTCAAGGTTAGTTTGGTCATTTCAAAGGTTTCCCGGGGGTGGGGGTATTTTTGTCATTTTTGAGGTTCTGAGGATGTCTCAATTATTTTGAAGGTTTCGAGGGACATTTTTGAGGTTTTTAAGGTATTTTGGTCATTTAAGAGATCCAGCTGTATTTTATCACTGTAGAGGTTTTTGTGGTATTTTGGAGAGGGAGAGAGACGGCAAGGTTTTGTTCCTCAAGGCTTAAAACATTTTTACTCTCCTTTGATGAGCATCAAAAGGATGAGCATCAAAAGGATTAACATCAAGCTCTTATCTCTTGGCACTGGTGATGGATGAGCTCACTAAGTGCATGCTTGGCATCCTGTTAAACCATACTTTTTCAAAATACAACATTTATACCATTTTTAAAAATTGAAGAATAAGCTGTATCATATCAATTGGACATTGGGGTAATGGAGCTGTTTGGAGTACAGTTACTTTGCGTCTATTGTGGATGGTTTGAAGGTTTAGAGAGGCCTTCTACGGAGCTGAAGCTAGTGTTTTACTGTTTTTGTGTGTTCTATGTGAGTGGATGGCTGTGTTGTCCACCTTCTCCTCTCCCTCTTTGCTTTACTTTCACTAATAGTTGTTCTATGGCTTGATTGTTTCTTTCTCTCTTAGCATATTCCTTGTATTCTGGGTTTCAACAATAAATATTATTATTCATTAAAAAAAGACACTAAATTGATCTAAGAAGAAGTCTCTTGGCTATGCTTTTTGCAGATTTAGTTTTAGTGGATGAAATTAAAGGTGGGTATTAAATTAAAAAATTATCGAGACACTCTAGAATCTAAAGGTTCATGTCCCAACTAAGGTATCTTTTTTTACTTGGACTTCTGTGATGGGTAAGATTCTTACATTGAATAACTTACACTGTCGAAGGGTTATCATGATTGATTGGTGTTACATGTGCAAGAACAATAGGGAGAGTGTGGATCATTTGTTGCTTCATTGTAAGTTTGCTAAGGAGTTGTGGTCTTTTGTATTCTGTTTGGGGGTGGGTGGCATTTGGTGGGCTGTTTCATAATGCCTTATGTGGACCATTTGGAAGGAGCGTAATAAGAGAGCTTTCGAAGACTAAGGAGCACAACAGAGCTGAAGTCTATTTTTAGGGGGTCCTGCTTGAATGGATGGCTGTTCTTCCAGGCCATTTTCTCTCTTCTTATTTATATTTTACTGATCGTTGTAAAGTAGCTTGAGAATGTCCTGTAGAACACTGCTTGTGTATTGCTAGGCATCCCTTGTTTGATACATAATAGACTTTTATTTACTTATACAAAAAAAAAAAAGAGTAGGACTGAGATAGAGATATATGGAATGTAAGTTTAGTAAAAAAAGAAACAGAGATGAAGGGGCCGTAACTTGTAAGGCTGATATTGAAGAGATACAAAGACCAGAGAGAGAGAGAGACAGCTTTCAATATCTTTTTTTTTTTTTTTTGGATAAGTAATGAATATTTATTGAGAACCAAGAAAAGCCTTATGTTCATGATGATGAACACAGAGGGAAAGAATTACAAAAGTCTCAAACGGTAAATCTAAGGGAAACTTGAAAATCTAAAATTGAAATACATTGTGTAAAACCCCAAATCCAGGACCAATCAAAGTGAGTACGAGCAAAAAGCACTTTCAATTGATCTGATGAGCTTTACCTGTCTTCAAAGGTACGACTATTCCTCTCCTTCCAAGCAAGCTACATCAAACAAGCTGGCACCATTTTCTATATATCTGAACCAAACTTACCAAGCTAGTTTCTCAAGCTGGCACATTCCCCGGCAAAACCCTTTGAATCCCAAACATTTGAAGTGCAACTCCCCAAAAAGATGGAGAGATTGAAGAGGATGTGAATCATAGGATAAGAACAAGGTGTAAGTATGAAGTGGAGAAATGCATGAGGAGCATTGTGTGATCGTAGGATAATTATTTTATAAGACTACTATAAAACAAGTTATGCACTATACCTATCCAAAAAAGAAAAAAAGAAAAAGATGACAAGCTATGCTCTATGGTACTAGATGTTGGACTGTTAAGCACCAACATATTCATAAAATGAGTGTAGCTGAAATGAAAATGTAAATATATGGAAAGATAAGATTCATAATGATGAACTTTTATTAAAGACATGGGTGGCCTCTATTGATGAAAAGAGTCATTTGGGATGGTTTGGTCATGTTTAGGGTAGAGTGATTAATGCACCGGTTCTTATGCAGCATTTCTTTGGGGGTTACTGTTTGATCTGGTTTCATGTTATCTCATAGTTCCCATTATATAGTTGGTCAAAGTTTACAATCATTGTAGCATGCATAGAATGAAATGTAGCAGGTTTATATCTTTTTACCTATCAAAAAAATAATCTGGTTTCATGTCTTTACTTTGTTCTGATGTTGCACACATTAATAACTCGTATATTTCCCCTTCCAGAAAATTGATTGTTATGTTATTTCATGTCCAGATTGCTGTAACATTTTAATTTAACTTGATCTGAATAAGTAATCAATTTTAAGATTGTACCTTTGTAATTTGTCTCTCATTGGCATGTCATTAAGTCTGCTGTGTTGTTTGCTTTGTAATTTATACAGAATGATGACGAGGATATGATATATGTGTACAATGGTTATCTGCACAAGCTAATTACCTGCTTCTTGTCTCAGCCACCTGCCAGAGACAAGGTCAGTTTGATATCTATATATTTATACACACACACACACATATATATATATATATATAATATGTGTATGTATTCTTTTCTCTCTTAAATATATGGCATTATGATAGAGTGAAAATTGATTGGTTGACATGTCATTTCTCTACCAAATGATGATTTCAGTGACTAATTTGCCTTCTATATATGTCAGTTCATCTGAATAGTGTAATAGAGTCTATAGAGATTGCAACTTTAGTATGTCAAACTATTGCGGATTCAAATAGCTTGTGGATGATGATGACGATGACAATGACCAGATCTTTATTGCATGATTGGCTTTATATCTTTTGATGGCTCCTACCATTATTATTAGATTCCATGAAGCAGGGTTTTGAGTTGTGCTTGAACAGCAGGTGTTTAGACAATGAAGAACCTATTTTATACATTGGTTTGAAATAGAGAATTGTGAGCTTGGAATAATGTTTTTAATTTTTGTTGTTTACTTGTTTCTTTAATAAGAATTTGTGTGTATGCAGAAAAAAGCTTAAAGAGGTGTATGAATCGCATAATTTTTTTTTACTGGAAACAGATTAATTTCCATTTCCGGGGAATTGGTGAGACTGGTGGGCAAGCATTATAACTAATTCTTTCGGGACAGCTTGTAGGTTTTGTTGCTTTTGGTCGTGGATTTCTTTTCTTTTAGTGGTGGGGGTTGCGGTAAATTCCTTTTGAACTTGAGATGATAATCGTTTGCAAATTGCTTTCTGGCACTTTTCTCTATCTATTTTAGTGGCTGATAGACTTGAATAATTTTAGCTGGGTTTCCTTTGGAATAGAATAATCTTAGGGGGGTTTAAAAAGATTTAGTCTTTTGCACAAAATAGACCTAAACAAGGGACCTAAGCTGTCTTGGTTCAAAATTAACTTGTTGCTGCATCACTCTTTCTTACTTTTGTGCATATTTAACTCTCTTCCTTATAACATGTATTTGATTCCCTAGTTATCATTGGTCTTTCTCTGGCTTCAAGCATGTGTTCTTTCTGTACTTACGGTTCTGTATACTTTTTCACAGGTGAAAGAATCAAAAGAGAAAGCCATGAGCGTGCTTAGTCATTACCGGATGGCTAGCTCACATGATTTTTCACATGATGGCAACTTGAATTCTCAACAAGCCATTGAAACTGGCTCTTTAACATTTGTCTCCCTCCTAGAGTTTGTGAGCCAAATTTATCAGGTTAGTTTGAACTAAATTAAATCACTTTGAATCTTCCAAAATAATTGCTTGTTTAATACACCAAAGTAAATTATATAAATGTGAAATGAATCTCAAAAATCCCAAGTGACATGTTCTAATTGGAAATTGTGGGATCTAGTTAGCTTAATTGGTAAAGTCTCTAGTTGTCAAATAAGAGAATCATCATGGAGCGGATGCCATAAGTTGAAATTCTATTGTATCTATATTTAAAAAAAGGGTTCTAATTGGAAATTAAACATTTATAGTTATCTTCTGTGTGTAGGCAAATATTATTCTGAAAAGGCTGTCTAGATTGAATTTTCTGTGTAGGTAAATCTGTTTTTTTTTTTTTTTTTTTTTCCAAATCATATAGATGAATAATGTACTCCCTCTGCTTCATTCTGTTCTAGTTTATAGCTTTTTGGGATATTCCAAAATTTTTGTACACTTTCTAGAAAGAGTGTGCACTGTTTTTGACTTTACTAATTTACCCTTGAATTCAAAAACAACCATAGTTCATAGACATGAAAAAGAAAGGGTAATTTGGGAAATAGTTCTATTTGAAAGTAAAATCATTAAATGTATTGTCCCCTTAAAAATTTGGAGTTATGAAGGACCAACAAACTGGGATGAAGTGTGTGATTTCATTTTTTGCCCACCTTTGCTAAAAATAAGAATGATTTACTTTTTTCTATGAATTTTTCTGTAGTATAGCTTCTTATGCTTTTGTTAATTATATTATTATCAGAAGGAACCAGAGCTCTTGTCTGGCAATGATGTTCTGTGGACATTTGTAAATTTTGCTGGAGAGGATCATACAAATTTTCAAACACTTGTGGGTTTCTTGAATATGCTGAGTACCTTGGTATGTGAAATGAATTTCTTTATTCTTCATAATCCTGTAATCGGAGAATTTTCTATATTCATTATGGTATATCTGTTTTGATTATTCATGTTCTGATGTTACCTCTAGGCTTGTAGTCAAGAAGGAGCTTCAAAGGTTTTTGAGTTACTTCAGGGGAAGGCATTCCGGTCTGTTGGGTGGAGCACTTTGTTTGATTGCTTATCAATCTATGATGAGAAGTTTAAACAGTCCATTCAAACTGCTGGTGCAATGCTACCAGAGTTCCCTGAGGGGGATGCAAAAGCACTAGTTGCATACCTGAATGTTCTTCAAAAGGTTCTTGCTTGTTCGATATTACGATTTTATCAGCCTTTTGATTTTTTTGCATTTCTTTGGATGTTTCTTTAAAAGATGTTCCAAAATTTCCAAGCAATCTAACTCTGTAAAGCCATCTTGTGACTAAACTTGGTTTTCTCTACATGAGAATTGGCGTTAGAGGTTTGGTGATAAATTCCACTTGAGATGGTTTGGCCATGTTTAGAGGAGAGAAATTAATGCACTGGTAAGGAGTGAGTTGACTCTATCTAAGAGAAGAATATAGAATATAACTTTAGATAAAATAGAATGGAGGAAAAGATACATGTGGCTGACTCTATCTAATCTGTTGAGGATTCATAAATGACCCCAAAAATTTGGAATTAAGGCTGCTTGTTGTTGTGGGGGCTCAATTCCATGTTCTTGTGTTTTTCTTACTACTTTTGCAGATAGTACTTGTTCTAATTCACTTCTTTTCCTTAATTTTTGGACTTTTGGAAAACTTATGTGTTGATGCATTGAAGCTTTTTAATTGCTTGTTTGTGTTTTTATAAAATAATTTTCCATCCACATAAGGTGCGTGATTGCCTCCATTTTGGTGATTTCCTTAGACATTTTACACAACTCTATAAATTGCGATGTATTGTCTAACATTATGTATATTTTTTAATACATCGATAGTTATTTGTATGGGGATTTGACTCCTGGATGTCTTTGTAAACACCAAGAGGTGTCACTTGAGCTACGTAGCACTTGGGAGCATTATGCATATTTATAATCATTAGTTTTTAAGAGAGAAATTACACTTTACCTCCCTAAACTATGATCCCTTTTACACTTACCCCTAAACTATAAGAATGCACACTTACTCCCCTAAACTATAACCCATTTTACACTTACTTACTCCCTTAAACTATGAGAATGCACACTTTGGCTCCCTAGACTATAAAACCCCTTTTATACTTACCTCTCTAAACTATGACCCCTTTTACACTTACCTTTTAGACTATGAGAATGCACACTTTCCTAAACTATTACCCATGGGATGGAGTGCAAAGTGTTACATGAGTTATAGTTTAGAGGGGTAAGTGTTACTTGAGTAATAGTTTAGGGAGATAAGTGTACACTCTCATAGTTTAGAGGGGCAACTGTTATGTGGGTAATAGATTAGGTCTTTTTCTTCTTCTTTTTGTTTCTTTCTCTGTACTCTTTGCCCTACCTTATGTTTTCATGGGGTAGTTTCTTGAATATACATCTCTCTTATTTATCAAAAAAAAAAAATAGATTAGGGGGGTAAAGTGTGCTTTCCCATAGTTTAGGGGGTAAGTGTAAAAGGGGTATAGTTTAGAGGGTAAAATGTAATTTTCCCTTTATGTGGACAGTAGCTCATGGTCAGATTCTAATTTTGGATAACCTTATGCTCTGTGGTTGCCCTTTGTCGAATTGTTGTTGTATGTGTTGTTGTAATGAGGAATATGTGGATCAACTGTTATTTTTTTGTCCGATAGCTCATTCTTTGTGGACACATATGCTTAGGTTGTTTGGGATCGATTAGGTCATGCCAGGTTTAGTTGTGGACTTATTATTTTGTTGGTATCATTGGCTTGGGAAGCATAGTTTTGATATTTGGAATTTGGTTCTAGGCTATTTAATGTGGACTATTTGGACTGAACGGAATCAGTGTTCTTTTGAGGATAATGGGAAATCTGTGGTTCAGTTATTAGATTTATGCCAACGGACCCTCTTTGATTGCTCTCGTTGTTGGGGTCTCTCAAATTGTTCTACTCTTATGGATTTTCTTTTGTCTATTAGAATAGCTTAGTGGCTGTTTGTGTCTTTTTGTTTCTTATTACTCTTTGTTCACTACCATGAACTCTTTGTATTTTTCTTGCTATTCCTTTTTCAATAATATTTTCTTCTTACTTATCAAAAAAAAAAAAAAAATTGTAATTTTCCCTTTTGAAGAAAAGCACCCAGACCCTGCAAAAGCAGGAGCATTGTACATTGGGTATGGGCTTTTTAGTTGTTGAGAAAAGCAGTGGAATGGGTAAATGAATCTGAAATATAAGCTGACGAGGTTCTTAAAAATGTTTTACAATATGTTAGGTTCTCAAATGTTAGCTTGTTGGTTAATGAGTCATTACCTTTATCTTCTCCCTTCCAATAGAAAGGAATAACTGCATTTTGATGCTGACATGGCATGTGATACAGGTTATGGAGAATGGGAACCCCATCGAAAGGAAGAATTGGTTTCCTGATATTGAACCATTATTCAAGCTGCTTAGTTATGAAAATGTGCCTCCGTATCTGAAGGTTGACATCTGTAGTTTTATATTGCTTTGGTGAAGAGTATCATGGTATAACATTTGCAGCTTCTTGTCTCTGTTGGAGGATAGAAGCTGCAAGTGAAATTCTTTTCACTGTTTTTGACCCAGAATATCACATGCTATTACAGGGTGCTTTGCGGAATGCAATAGCTACTTTTGTTCGTGTCTCTCCTGTTCTAAAGGATACGATTTGGAGCTATCTTGAGCAGTATGATCTACCAGTGGTGGTTGGGAAGAGTGCACAGCCGATGTCAGCACAGGTTAGTATGTTTGAATGGTGTCCATTCTTTGAGTTTTATATAGCTAATTGATGAACCACCCAGTTTTTCACATTATCAAAGGTGCAATAATTACTTACCCTCCATAAAGTCTGTAACAAGCATAGAGTGGCTAAGGAAGGCAATGGGATGTTTGGTATTCAGTCCTATTATGGGGTGTTGAGAGGTCCAAGGGAGATTTCTTTTCCTTGGAGAGGGATTTGGTGTGCTAAAGCACTGAAGAGGGTAGCTTTGTTTGTGTGGATTGCAACCTGGGGAAGATTCTGATGAATGACAACCTTGGAAAAAGGGGTATCATGTTAGTGCATTGGTGCTGTATGTGTAGGCATAGTGGGGAGTCAGGGGACCATGTCTTACTGCATTTTGATTTTGCTAATGCACTTTGGGGCTATGTCTTTGGTCTCTTTGGAGTTAACTAGGTGATGCCAAGTAGAGTAACAGATCTTCTAGTGGGTTGGTGGAACTGGTTTGGGAAACGCTCCTCTGTTGTGTTTGATATGGCTCTTGTGGTGGGAGCAAAACTTCCGTATGTTTGAAAATTTGGAAGCGTTGGGAATGAAGCTGAAGCTTTCATTTCTTAGATTACTCTGAGGGCGACAGTCATGGGTCTCAATGACAGTGTACCCCAACAGGATTTACCGATCCAATCCCTTTTTCTGCATAATTTGTTTTTTATAGAAAATTTTTAAGCTATCTCGTCTTTTGTAACTTTTTCAAGGCTGTTTCTTTGCAATAAAATTTATTACTTACATATAAAAAAAAAAAAGAATGCAGGGGTTGAATTCCACACAAAAGAATTGTCTTTGCCAAACTAATTCCTCCAACCAAATAAAAGATCACCAACACTTCTTTCCAAAAAACGGAGAAAACATAAATTCCCATACCATTTGCTATATCACAATCTAACAATAAGTAGTTCATAGACTCATCGCTGCACCTACACATGCAGCTCCTATTTATTAATGTAAGCCCTGTCCTGATAAAATTATCATATGTCAAGATATTACTAATGCAGCTCCAATCTGTTTTTTATAGCATCTCGTCTTTTATAATGTTTTTGAGGTAATTTCTTATAAAATTTATTACTAATAGAAAAAGAAAAATAATAGAGGGGCTGAATTCCACACAAAAAAATTGTTTTTGCCAAACCATTCTAACCAAACAAAAGATCACCGACACTTCTTGGTAGGGCCCACTGGATTTCAGATACGGATAAAACATAAGTTCCCATTATTGTTTCCTATATCACAATGTGACAAGAAGTGGTTCATGGACTGATCTACACTCGCAGCTCAAATTTACTAGTGTGAGCCCTGTTCTGATGAGATTATCATATGTCAAGATCTTACCCCAAGCTACTTTCCAAACGAAGAAAGCGACCCTTCTTGGTTTCTTGGAACGTCAAAAACTCTTCCATGGGAAACTTACAACACTTGGGCCTCTCAATGTCTCATAATAGGAGCAAAAGTCATCTTCCTCTCCATACTACATGGCAATGACCTGCCTCCACAAAAAGTCATCTTCCCCTCCAAAGCGCCATGACCATTTGGCCAAAAGGGCTTAGTTGGCTGTGCCCACTTTTCTTACCTTCCCAAGCCTCCACTTGCTGAAATGCATAGAATATTCCAATCCACAAGATGGAATTTAACTTCATCACCCTGCTCTCTCTGCAAGTTTCATTGTAACCTTTCTTAGTCTATTCGATAGAGATAAGTAGTACATTGAGGGACCCAATAGCATATTTTCTACATAAACTACGACCATGGACATGTGAACTATTTTACAAGGAAAAGGTGTGTTTTGATGTTAATTTGAGGGTTTTTAAGACACCTCTTATCTGCTAAAGGCCTTTTAATCTTAAGTTATATAAGGGTTTTTAAGATATTAAAAAAAGTTAATATAAGGGGTTTTAAGATGTTATTTACATTGTGCTGTAGAATCCAGTTGGAAGTACATCAACTACTGCCATAGATGTGAATTATTTTACAAGGAAATGTGTGTTTGAATTTTTGTTTATTTAAATTTTTACAGGTTTATGATATGCAATTTGAGTTGAACGAAATAGAGGCAAGGAGAGAACAATATCCTTCAACAATATCTTTCCTCAACCTGTTAAATGCTCTTATTGCTGAAGAACGAGATGTAAACGATAGAGGGCGTAGGTACTGATTGTTGGTTGCTTTTTGTTCTTTTGTATTCTAATATCTTGATCCTTCATATCCACTCTAATATTTGATGATTTCATTTCTTTTTCTGGCAGATTCATTGGCATCTTCAGGTTCATATATGATCATGTCTTTGGGCCATTTCCTCACAGAGCCTATGCAGATCCTTGTGAGAAATGGCAATTGGTTGTCGCGTGCCTTCAGCATTTTCATATGTGAGTATATCTTGTAGTTTCATTTTCAGTTGTTGGCATCTGATTGGGTTTCTTTGTTTCTTATGTATTAGTTACTTAAAAAAAATAATTTAAAACGCATTCAACTTATTAACCTCATTATTGTTTTGTAATTGGCATTATCTGATTAGTATTTAAGTCCTGTCCCGGTGTTAAATGTGAAGGTTTATTTTGATTGACCATCTTCATTCAAATTTTGAACTTCATGGGGTATGATCTTGGAGTTGTTTAGATGGTAGAGAAATTTGAATATCAAGCTGAAATCCAATGCAGGATACTGAGTATGTACGATATCAAGGATGAGGATATTGACATTGTTGCTGACCTATCTCAGTTTTCGACACCAACCCAACAATCTCCACTTCAGATGCAGCTTCCTGTCTTGGAGTTGCTGAAAGTATGTGTATTATTGTTTCGTTTGTAAGCTGGCACTATAGATTGAATTTCAAAGCAGCAGTTGCATGAAAAAGAATCAGTGTGTTATATGAAAAAGAATGCGTTGATTACATGCTGGAATAAAAATCTGGGATTTGATTCACTTAATTAAATATTTAATTATGCCTTAATCAACTTGATTATTTTGTCAGTCCTTGTTTAGAATTTTTAAGATTTAGATTTTTTTAAAGAAATATTTTCAAATATAAGTTATTAGCTTTGCCTTTGTTCTTAATACACACACACACACACATAGATGTTAGGTATTTAATTCAGTTTCTGTCTATTTAAACAATTAAAAAAAAAGAATTTATTCTCACTTTGCAATTACATCATCAAATTTTTTGTTGTTGTACATTTGATTGTTGACTTAAATCATACTACAATTTTCATATATATGCACATACACCATGTAGGATTTCATGAGTGGCAAAACTGTTTTCCGCAACATCATGGGCATTCTTCTGCCAGGAGTCAATTCCATCATCACCGAGCGGACTAGTCAAATCTATGGGCCACTCTTAGAGAAGGCTGTGCAACTGTCTTTGGAAATTATAATCCTTGTCTTGGAAAAGGATTTATTTCTTTCTGATTACTGGCGCCCTCTATACCAGGTAAAGATTTTCAGTATGCTGGAAAGTTCGCTTTGCTTCTTCATAGTAGTTCAGATCATGGTATTTTGACTTCCCCCGCATATTAATCCAAGCTGGCCAAACTTCATATTTTCTTGTTCTTGATTTTCATTTGCCTGTAAGATTGGAAGGTTTCCCTTTTGGGTTTGCAGTTGAGTTTTCATAATGGTCATTGGTGTGTGTTAAACCTAGTCATCCAGTGTAGGCATGCATGCTTTCATATATGTATTGACAAAACTTGGGTCTTACACGCCATGTGGTTCAATGTAAATGTTACATGTTGTATGACGTGCCTTTTCCATATGGTTTACTATAATTGCGTCATATATTATATTACAAAATTTGTGTTCGAGGCTGTAGTTGTGTTAAGTGGATGCCCACTCCAACTTATCAAAAAAAAAAAAAAAAAGTGGATGCCTTCTCCTTTTGCCATGTGGACAGTTATTTTGTCCTTTTTATTTAACACACTTCAGATTGTTGTATAATGTGCTTTTACAATTTGGCTTGCTGCAAGTTAGTAAAATTATTAAGATAATTTGCTTCAGCAGAAAATCTATTACTAAAGTTTCAAGAAGTTTAAATTACAACTCCAATTAAAATTGAATTCACTTGTTTCAAAAAATTTAAAATAGGTTTGATTATATATTTAAATTATTTTAATGATCTCCAATAATGCTTGTGTGTTTGTTTGTTCTTATTCATATTGTAAAATGCATATCCTCTTACTTCTTTTGTTTTTTGTCTCCAATATTATGTTCTTATTCCATGTTTATGTATTTGTTTGTTCTTGTTAAAGATTTAATGTGTCAGTGTGCCCCATTTCTAGTATTCATGTCCATACAACTTAGACTGAGTTATTTTGTGTGTATAATATCCTGTAACTGAGCTAAAATTTTTTAACTGATTCAGATGGACTTTGGCATGCATTTCTGATGCAGGTTTATGTTTCTTCAGATATTCATGAACTATTATCAATTTCTTAAAGAGTTACAATTTGAACCCTGTTATTAGTTACGTACCCTAGCTAGCCTTAATTTTGCTTTGAAGTAGTAAACTCCAATAAGTTGCATGAATCTATTCCTCTCCAAGAAGAAGGGCTTAAGCTGAAGCTGAAAGTTGTAATTCTGGCCATATCACACTTGTTCTTAGCATGTCTGTGATTACATGGCTAAGCTCCTTTGTTGTTGCCATTCTCATACGTTGATCCTTTTTGCTGCAGCCTTTGGATGTTATACTTGCACAAGATCATAATCAAATTGTAGCATTGTTGGAGTATGTCAGATATGATTTTCAACTGCAAATTCAGCAGTGCTCTATCAAGATCATGAGTATATTGAGGCATTCCTTTTCTCCCTTTTTTTTTTTTTTTTTTTAATTTTTTTTTTAACATTTATTTTGCCTTTAGTACAGCTTAGAGCTTATTGCTTGAAATATTTTTAGCTATGCCATGTGTTTAAGTAAAAGCTTTATGCAACTAGCTTAATTATTATGATTATTTTGGGTGACAGTTCTCGCATGGTTGGGCTTGTACAGTTGCTGCTAAAATCCAATGCTGCCAGCAGTTTGATTGAGGATTATGCTGCCTGCCTTGAATTACGATCGGAAGAGTGTCAGATTATTGAGAACAGCAGTGATGATCCAGGTGTTCTTATAATGCAGGTTCGTACTTGTAGTTTGTGTGGGGATCATTCCCGCCCAATTCTGTAGCTAAAGTCTTCTACAACTTTCATGTGCACCCACTTTACATGTTTTGCAGCTTCTAATTGACAATGTCAGTCGGCCAGCTCCAAATGTTACACATTTACTACTTAAGTTTGATCTCGACACCACTGTTGAACGGACTGTTTTACAGCCAAAATATCATTACAGGTTTTTCTGATTATTAATGTATTAAACATGATCATAATTATAAGTCTTCTTTTTTGCAACTAATCGTTCCTTTATTATCTGTTTTGCAGTTGCTTGAAGGTTATTCTTGAAATCTTGGATAAGCTTGTCAAGCCTGATGTGAATGCATTAATTCATGAATTTGGATTTCAGGTTAGATAGTTCTCTATCCAGTGTTTCTGGTATAAAACAATTCCAACTGTGGAGAAAATTTCTTCTAATTTTCAATTTTCTGTTATTTGTTTAGGTTTTTCTCACTTGCTTTATATAATTTTAACTGTTTGCCTTGTGCAGCTTCTTTATGAGTTGTGCTTGGATCCTGTTACATGTGATCCTACCATGGATCTTTTGAGTAATAAAAAGTATCAGTTCTTCATAAAGGTAACAAGTAGTGCTCCTTTTTAAACATTTAAAGCTTCTTGACAATTCTCTTTGTCCCATATGTAGTTTTCATTTTCAATTTCCATTCGTGTTCTCACATGTGATTGTCCAAAATTTATCTTACTGTGACAGCACCTGGACACCATTGGTGTTGCTCCACTTCCTAGACGAAACACCAACCAGGCACTTCGCATCAGTTCCCTTCATCAGGTCTGTTTTTGCTCTAATTCAATTCTAATGATTTTTTGTTGCATCATGGGTACCTGCTTTGATGGTTTTGGAATACTGTACCTTTTCGAGTTGTCATCTACAGGGGCCAGATAACCATGCGTGGTCATTGTGATTTACAAATAACATTTCTTATTTTCCTTATTTTATTAATTCGAAGTGATACACGCACTTCAAACACATTGGCAATACAAAATTAAAATGCTACTGGGCACTGTTTATTAGACTTTAGGCTAAGCTTTACCTATTGCCATAGTAGTTGTTGGTATCATACGATACGGAATACGTATTGAATTGGATCAATAAAATACTGTATCGTAAATACGTATTGACCATGCTCATGAATCGTATAAATCATATTATATATGTATTGGACAATACATACAAATGTGGGTTGAAATTGGGTTTCTTGATAAAATTTGTGTTATGAATTGAATTAAACAAGTTGGACTTGTTTTTAACTCAAAATTATTTGGATACTTGGTTGAGCCCAATAAATAACATGTCCATTTGTTTTTTTCCCCATTCTCTACCGTACAAAATTTATAATGTAGGGAACCTTTCTCAAGAAAAGCCCTTTGGACTACACTCATTGACACTTCACTTGCACATTTATAGATTTTTTTGTGTATGTGAATAATGTGTATTAAATAACAATATAAAGATTTATATTTTTTTTTTATTATTGTCTTTACTCCAAGAAACATGAATGCCCAGAAGAAATATATATAAAAAGTTTTTGAAATATAAGAAAAAGAAATATTAAATATTGGAGATGATAAAAAAGATGTCAATGATGAAATTATTTTGCAAGATGATGATAACATTGACTTGGTTTACGGAGAGGAAGTTGATTAGGCAGGATGATCAATATGATGAGAGAATATTATTTTAGCTTATATATCATGTATCATCACTTTTGTGTTTGACTGGTTTGAATGTAAATGTTATATATATGTATTTTAATATGATTTATGTAGTTAACTTTGTTAATATTATTGCATTGATTATATTAGTCATTACTTGAATATGTTCCAAATGTATAATAATCATACAATTTTTTCTCAAAATTTAATATAGTGTTTGTATATATTTTCATACATAAAATGATATGATACAATTCACAGTACAAAATGAAATATCAATTCATGATACAATTTATTTTTTGACAAACATTATTGCCTTGTTTTCAAACCAATGCATATTATGGTTTTTTAAAATATTTTTTTATAATATTATTGCATTGATTATATTAGTCATTGCTTGAATATGTTCCAAATGTATAATAATCATACAATTTTTTCTCAAAATTTAATATAGTGTTTGTATATATTTTCATACATAAAATGATATGATACAATTCACAGTACAAAATGAAATATCAATTCATGATACGATTTATGTTTTGACAAATATTATTGCCTTGTTTTCAAACCAATGCATATTATGGTTTTTTAAAATATTTTTTTATGATATAACATTGCGATTGAGCTGCCTGTTCTCTGTTTTCTGGTTTGCACTTTAATTCTTTATCCTAATAGATTGAAAGAAATCAGTTTGTGTTTGTCATATTTTTCACAAGTTAATCTGGAATAGAACAGCGTACTTTGGGCTCTTAAAGCCTCAATTATGTTTGTCCATTAGCAATTACATTTTCAGAACATCTACACTATAATGGAGCTTACGTTTATTATCTTTTTCTATGATTTCTGTATTTCTGTCTGATTCAGAAACTAACTATTAAACTCCTGAATAGCCAGTCAATGTTATCTATATGGTTAATTTCTGTTAGACAGTTAGACTTCGTTTGCATTGAAGTCTTTCCTTGATTTTTCTTACAGAGAGCGTGGTTGTTGAAACTTTTAGCAATTGAGTTGCATATTGGTGATATGAGTAGCTCCAATCACCGCGAGGCATGTCAGAGTATTCTTGCTCATCTTTTGGGGGGAAAAGTTGTTGGAATTGGTACTGATGGTGACATATCTCATTCCCCCTCTCTTAAAAATGGTGCGGAATACACTGGAACCAGAACTATCAGTAAGAGTAAGGTACAGTTTGTTACTTCAATGTTTTATGTTTCTTCTATAACCTACTGTTAATCTGCTATAGATTTTTTCTTATCATTGGTTTTACATAACAATATTTTCCGTTTTATCATTTTAATCTTGGTACAGTTGTTCCTTTGAGGCATCAAAATGAAACTGAGACTGTTTCATTTCCTTGACATCCTAATATCACTTTTGAGAGGAGGGTAGGGTTGGGGGGTGGGGGGGGGTGGGGGGAGGCTGATTCTATGAGACGGGTTTTAAACGGTAATTGAAAATTAAGTGCCTGCTCTTGTTATGAATGTTTGAGAGGTTCTACTCCAAATCAGTTCCTTTGGAATATTTGTGTGTGGTCATTTGGTGCTGTATGTGCAAGGGTAGCTGCAAATCTGTGGATTGCTTATTATTATGTTGTCCATTTCCTTATGATATGAGGGTTTTTATTTTATTTTATTTTTATTTATTTTTAATAAAAAATTAAAAAATTCTATGGGTAATGCCAGGAAGTTGATAGATTAATACTCTAATTGGTAAGGGTGTTTGGTTGGCATAATAATAGGCATAATTTTGGGATGCTGCTCCTCATCACATTATGTGGACAATTTGGAGAGAGTGGAGTAATAGAACATTCAAAGGCATTGAGGGTGTTGTTGAGATGAAACATACTTTCTAGCATTTTCTGTTTGAATTTTGAACTATAATTTGGGGGCCCCCCGGGGGGGGGGGGGGGGGTGTTATGTTGTAATTCTTTAGTTGAGTTAATGGATCTCTTAAATCTCTGATTGTAATTCTTTAAGAGACTTACTCTTTTGAGTTCTCCTTTATAATAACAATTTTAGTACTTTTCAAAAATCCTTCTTAGCTTTGTAGTTTATATTATTAATTTTCGGTTTATGTCTATTGACACTCAATCACGGTTCTTAAATGGTTGAGATTCTTGGACATTTTTACTGACAGGGATCTATGTATCAAATAATAGTATATCACAAGGGTCCAAATTAAGTTTTTCAATTTATTTTTGTCTTGTTTAGATAAAAATTGCTATATACTACTAATAATAAGTATATTAATTGGAACTTCCCAATGGAGACATCTAGGGTTCAAATTCTCCCACCCCCATTGTGACTTATCTATCAAAAAAAGAATTATATACTTATTTATTTATTGATAGTTAATATATACCTTTAAAAAAAAAAAGTATTTACAATTGGGAGCAAACTACAATTTGCATATCTTGGGATCCTCCTCTATTTGTTTATTGGTTCTTTGATAAGTTTATTTCTTGCATTGTCCAATTACTAAAATTTATTCATTGATGATCACATTAAAGGGCTGAGTGAATGATTTGATAACATTATTAAAATTGTTTTGTTGATCTTGACTTTGTCATATTAGTCTTTTTACTATGTTAAAAGGATTGAGTGAATGATTTGATAATTGCACTGTGTGAAACCTGTGTTCTCATTCCTTTTTTTTTTGATAAGAGATCTGTGTTCTCATTCTTTTGCTGTTATATCTTTCTTGGATCAACATCAGGTTTTGGAGTTGCTTGAAGTTCTCCAATTCAAATCTCCTGATACCACTATGAAACTTTCTCAGATTGTGTCTAGTTTAAAATTGGAGCTGGTAAGATTCTAGTGCTTCATGATTTTCATTATTTTTTTTATAAGGTGCATTTAATAGTATGTTTTTACAGGCAGAGGACATACTTGGGAATCCAGCAACTTCTGGAAAGGGCGGTATCTACTATTATTCAGAGCGTGGGGATCGTTTAATTGACCTTGCTTCACTCCGTGACAAGTTTTGGCAGGTTGGTTTCCTAAATTAAGCGCCAATGGGTTTCTTTTCTTTTTTAGTGTATTCCTGGTTTGCATATATTCTCATTTGGAACTTCCTAAACAGAATTCTGGTGCTGATTCTAGTTTGTTGTTTCAGAAATTCAATTCTTTTTATCCCCAGTTGAGTAACTTTGGCAGTGAAGTTGAGCTAAATGATGTAAGAGAGACAATTCAACAGTTGTTGAGATGGGGATGGAAGTACAATAAGAACCTTGAGGAACAAGCTGCCCAGCTCCATATGTTAACTGGCTGGTCACAAATTGTTGAGGTCCATTGATTTATTTATATTATATTTTTCATTATTTTTAGACAAAGATAACCATTTAATATTGTTGATTTATCAACAAAATAATATTGAATATCAATTGAGAACTCTTTAAAGTGAGATTTTAGGTTGTATTGCATCATGACATACTCAACTTTATATTCTCTTATTATGCTTCATTTGCCTCCACTATATGATTGTACAGGTCTCTGCTTCCAGGAGAATTTCATCGCTTGAAAATCGATCCGAAATTCTATTTCAGTGGGTTCTCTTATCATCACTGATTCTTTCATTACTCTCTCAGGCTCTCTGTAACTATTTAATCTGGTCAATTACAGAGTTCTTGATGCTACTCTGAGCGCTTCTGCTTCTCCAGACTGTTCACTGAAGATGGCTTCCATATTATGCCAGGTACATTGATCTCTTTGCCTTTAAGCCTATTGTTCCTGCTGTTGCACCTTCATGCCGCTTATCATTTTTTTTGGCTCTGATTTGAAATATCCTTAGGTTGCTCTAACATGCATGGCAAAACTACGAGATGAAAGATTTTTATTCCCTGGTGGTTTAAATTCTGATAGTGTTAGTTGTCTCGACATTATCATGGTGAAGCAAATCTCAAATGGTGCCTGTCAATCCATATTATTTAAGCTTGTCATGGCAATTCTTAGACATGAATCTTCTGAAGCCTTGAGGAGACGGTATGGTTTCAAATAAGAAATTGGTGCAGTTTCCGTGCTTGTTTACACTTCCATTGGCATCTGACCATTTATCTTTCTTTGTTCAGCCAATATGCCTTGCTTCTAAGCTATTTCCAATACTGTCGGCATATGCTTGACCCAGATGTTCCAACAACAGTTCTGCAAAACGTGATTCTTGATGAGCAAGAGGGTGAAGATCTGGATCTCCAGAAGGTGTGTAGTTTCTAGAATGCAGAAGGTTCTTGAATTGGCAGTAGTTATCAGTTGCTGGAAGACTTATTGATGTTGATTTTATTCTTTTCTTTATAGATGGACAAAGAAAAGGCTGAACTGGCACGAGCTAATTTTTCAATTTTAAGGAAAGAGGCGCAGTCTATTTTGGAATTGGTGGGTCTCTTATTCCTGCTCTGATTTTTTGGTGTGCAATGTGTGAACTAAATTCATGAATTCTGAAAACATTCATAACTGTGTTATGTCTGAATATGGAAGAACTTGAAGTTATTCAAGGTTTTATTCACCAATAGCAGTGGTTCTCTACTGATTGCCAGCTAAGATTGAATATTTGGTCTAAATGTCTGGGTAAGGGGAAAGAGAAAGTGTTTTCTAATTGAGAATATAAGTTTGGTGTAGACTGTTTTATATTGCTATTGGCTAGAAATAGTGGTGTGCCTTTATTAATAACGCATGCACAAAATTTATGCCTTTAGTCTGTTTTCTTGTTTAGATGTGTGTCAGCTGATTTATCAACTGTTATGTATGTTTGTGTGTTGTGATTGACCACTGCATGCATATATCTTCTTTTGAAGTACATTCATACAAATCAAGAAATGCTTAATTGTTCATGACACACTGATCTTGTATTACTGTTGGCATTATTCTTCTTTGATATTAAACTTAGCTGTGCCTCTTATTAATTAAAACAGTTGGTGCTTTTGGTATCTCTTTTCAGCCTTTTGTCTGGTCTGCTTCAACTACCTTTTCTTTTGGCGTGTGTGTTTTAGATTGTGACTGTGTTCTTCAATAGTTTTAACTATTTTTATATATCAGCATTACAATTTTGAATTTTGTGTGATTTTAACGTTTGCCTTTTCCTTTTTCTTTGCTTTTTTCGTATTTTTTTCTTTTAAATGTACATCTTCAGGTATTAAAGGATGTAACTCAAGGCAGTGAACCTGGGAAGACAATCTCACTTTATGTTTTAGATGCGTTGATTTGTATTGATCATGAAAGATTTTTCTTAAGCCAACTTCAAAGCAGGGGATTTTTAAGGTCCTGCTTCATGATCATCAGCAATGTTTCCTATCAGGTGTTTATTCTATCCGCTATATTCTCACAATTGATTCATGACATTTTACCATATCATGCATTATAGTGGTGATGTAATTGAGATATTAAGATGCCAAGGCCTGATAAAATATATATATATATATTTATTTATTTATTTATATTAAAAACGTAAAATTTACCCACTTGAACATCGCTCTTCAGCATTAGCAGTTGGAATGGCACTTGTGCTGTCTTCTTGCAAAGGACCCTCTCAAACCTTTCCATTTGAATATCTGAATTTAAATGCTTTGCTTTAATTCACAGCATCTTTTTATTCTGTAATTCAAAGCATTAATGTTGAAACACTTTGTATCAAAATTTCCATTCCTGGATGGTCCAATTTTCTGGCTAGATAGATGTTATAGTATAAATAGGATGCCAAGTGTTGGTATTGGACTTCTTTTCATTTTTCTGAAGCCATTATTTTATACGAGTAATTTTGTTTTTGGAATTGCCCAATTATGATCTGCTGCACTTTAAATTTTCATCGGATTCTTCAATTTTGATAATAATAATAATAAAAAAATTTCCTTGAGTTTGGAGTAAGTTGGGTTATGCCAAAGTCAGTTGTGGGGCTCCTAGCTTGTTGGCAAGGCCGGTTTGGTCGTCATTGAAATGGTCATATATGGATAATTGTTCCCCACTGTTTATTGTGGTGTCTTTGGAGGGAAAGAAATAGTAGGTGTTTTGAAGATAATGAGAGATCTATACCAGACCTCGAGTTATTTTTCTTTAGAAATTAATTGGATTGGTTGTCTGCTTTGTGAAACCAATCATTCTCTTTTTTTCTTGATTTTCTTGATTCTTGTAATTTTTGTACTTGATTTGTTGGCCCCTAGACACTCCCTTTTTTGATATCAATAAAACTATTTACTTATCCAAAAAAAAAAAAAAAATTCTTTGTGTTTGGGAACTTGTTATTGTCTTTCAAAAAACTGCTGATTTATCTCATGGGCTCTGCCTTTTTACCTGTAAATATGTTTCTTTTGAATTGAAAGGTTTTATGCACCAAGCATTTCAACCTCTTTTTTCAGAAGTTATAGTTTCACTTAATTGTAAGTTATCAAGATTCATTTGTTAAATTTTACTTTATTTTGTACTTGTTATAAAGCTCTAACTCAATTGAATATCATTTAAAATTCTGAAGAATTACCTACCTTCAAAACCTGCTAAATTCAACCATAAATAGTAAAAAAGAAAGAACATTTGACATATTTTTATGGCATTCTAGATCCTTTGAGGGAGTAATATATATTAGTCCTCTCCTAGGTTTACCATGAATATGTATTTGTTTTCCTTTGAAGTTCAATGGGGATCTCTGCTTTTCTTTCATTAAATATGGACTGTCTGAATTCCTTATGAATTTTTTTCATGGTAATATTCATTTTTAAGTTTTGATATGATTAATTGATCTGAACCTTTTTTTTTTAGGATGGTGGGCATTCACTTGACTCGTTGCAGCGAGCTTGTACGCTTGAGGCTGAACTTGCATTACTATTAAGAATTAGTCACAAGTATGGGAAATCTGGAGCTCAGGTTCTATATTCTATGGGTGCTTTAGAGCACATTGCTTCTTGCAGGGCATTCAATTTTCAGGTGAATTGTCACTTTATGTTGTCGTTGCTAATATGGTGCTTGTTAGTCATTAGGATTATTTCTTTCAGTTTACTAATATTGAAACTGACCTACCTACCAGGGAAGTTTGAGGCGGGTTGACATGAAGCTTCAAAGACATGTGGCACTGGATTTTGACAAACAACGAATGATCATAACGCCAATGTTGAGATTGGTCTTTTCCTTAACGTCATTGATTAATACATCTGAGTTTTTTGAGGTCAGGCTTCATTAATTTGTTTTCTTTTCAAAGAGTTGAGTTTATTCCTGTATACATTGGAAATAGGAAATTTGCTGCCTAATGCCTTTTACATTAGGTGATGCATGATGCATCTTCTTTAGAACCACAATTCCATGCTTCGCAGTAGAAACTTTTGCAAATTCTGGTTCTCTTTTGATAGAATCCTGATTCTATCCCACCAGGGACCTCATCAACCAATGGCAGCTTTTTACTGTCAAGGAATTCAGTTCATCATTAGATCTGCCTTTATTCAAACTGAACCTGAATCATTCTATCGAGTTTACTACACAATCTGCTGTGTCTCAGTGGTGTAATTGTAATAGTTCTATCATCCAACTCTACCTTTTTTTAGCCCCATTTCATGAATAGAAAAGTTAGAACAGGTCTGAGATCACAATCCAGTGTTGTCTTAAAATAATTATAGTGAGCTTGGTGTGACCTCAAGCTCATGTGAGCAGGTATGTTTGATCAAAATTTGCATCTTCACTCAAATTAATAATGCTAGATTGAGAAAAAAACTTTCAATTTATTCTAAACTTCATTACAGGTTGTGACTTTGCCTTTTATTTTTATTTTTAATTGAAATATATTTACTAATGTATTTGTGATCAATCAGCGAATGTTTCATTTTACTTAGGATTTTCCTGCTATATTTTATCAATTTGATTGTATAATAGGTGAAGAATAAAATTGTTCGTGAAGTCATAGATTTTGTCAAAGGACATCAACTGCTTGTTGATCAAGTTCTTCGGGAAGACGTTTATGAAGCTGATGAATTGACAATGGAGCAGATCAATCTTGTTGTTGGTATACTTAGCAAGGTGAGGTTCTTTGAAGTTAGTAAAATTTTTTCTCTGGCTTTAAGCTAGCTTTCTTACTTTCAGTAAAGTAAATACTTCCACATAATTTGCGTGATTGGACAGCTTATGAGCACTTTGAGACATATAGAAGTGATGGTGCAAAATGAATCTTTGCTACTTGCATCCTAATGGGCATCCAAATTGCTCCTTATTATCCGTCCCTGCTATACCTTGTATTTGCCTTGCTATTTCTCTACCAGTTTGTTTGTCTTGATAAGACAAACTCTTGATAATTTGTTAATGCAAACTCCTGATAATTTGCAGGTTTGGCCTTATGAGGAGAATGATGAATATGGTTTTGTTCAAGGGCTTTTCGGAATGATGCGTGCTCTATTCTCTCGTGAGCTGGAGAATCATAGTTTTGCCCAATCAGTACGATCTCTTGAGGTCTGCTCATCTCCTTTCCAGCAGAGTTGAGGAATTGACTCACTGTATAGTGCTTTTCTATTTATACATTATTTTGTCTCATTTTCCCTTTTTTGTGGTAAATGATCAGAATCAGAGGAAATCAGAACTAAACTCATTTCGATTATGCTTCAGCCTGAGCTCTTATCTGTATTTTCTGGTCACAAAGAAATCCCTGCGACTGCAGGTATGTGTTCAAAGATTTAAGCTAATGAATGTATTGGTTTTATTTTCGTACATGTGTCAATTTGGGGAAAGGTTCTGCCCAATAAATGGGTGGATATTTCTTTGCTTACCAACTCGCTTTTTCACAGGTTTCAGATTCCCCCTCTGATTACCATGCTCCTGTTGGACTTCAGCAGCCCACATTAAATTTACTTGGTTCTCTTCTTAATTCTGTGACAACTGCTCTTCAAAGAGCAGCTGAGGAAAAATCATTAATACTTAATAAGGTGCAAGAGGATACCAGACTAGAATTAATATTTTCTGTGTTTTCCAATGTTTCCTTGTCTTTATCAGTCAGTGTGTTTACTTTGCTAAATTACTGGTAAGATTATGTTTATGCTTCGGCAGATTCGAGACATGAATGAACTATCAAGACAGGAGGTGGATGAAATTATCAATATGTATTCTCGGAAAGATTATGTTTCACCATCTGACGATATACAGAAAAGGTAATTGTCAGTCTTTTTTTCTTCACTTTTTTCATTAATCTTTTGATGTGATAGTTTAGTTATTTTATTATTTTCTGTAAAATATTTTTATTTACTATTTATGTTCTCTGAAGATTTAGTAAAAATGTCCTTAATAAACTTTTATTTATTATTTATTATTTATTTTACATTTGTTGGCAACCACTGTCAAAATATGACATGCATTAGGCATTCAATCCTTAATTACTGTGTAGGGTTGGTTTTTTTTAACTCATCATTGTACATGAATTATCTCTAGTTCAAATGGCACCTACTGTCCTTGTGGCAGCAAGATAGAGGGTGAGGTTGTTGGTTCAAAATTCATTGCTTGTGTGTGTAATTTCAATTAATAAATAAATAAAAATTTATCCTTGTGAATGCAGCAAATTGGCTTTTGATGCTCCTTTATATGATAAAACTTATCTTTTTTTTGATAGGTAATAAGACTTTATATTGAAAAAATGAACATCATGCTCACGATAGTGAACACTCTGAACAAGAAACAAATACAAAAATAATCAAGAACTAAAGGAACAAGAGGCTAAAAACTCAGATAAAGAAATACAATTCGTACACCCCCAAATGCGGGCCCAAAGAAATAGAGTACCAGAAAGGAGAGATTTTAGATGATCTAATGTTCTCTCCTTGTCTTCAAAAGTGCGGTTATTGCGTTCCTGCCAGACTAACCACATTAAACATGCCGGGACCATATTCCAAATGGTCGAACGATGCCTTCCAAACCAGTTTCTCCACATAAAGAAAAAAGAGCTGACTGACCTTGGCATTACCCATTGGATCCCAAACACTGCAAAAGCTTCGCTCCATAAGGCATGAGAAAACTTACAATGAAGCAGGAGGTGATCCACTGATTCCCCATCACAGCAGCATAAACAACATCTATTTACCAGAAACCGACCTCTATTGACAAGATTGTCAATGGTGAGAATCCCATCATTAGCTGCTATCCATTGGAAGAAAGACACCCGTTTAGGCACCTTTGCACACCAAATGCCCTTCCAAGGAAATTCGTCAGTGTTAGGACTAGATAACAGCTTGTAAAAAGAGCGCACATCAAAAACCCCAGATGTGGTCAATCTCCAAACCCAATGATCCTCCCCTTCACCCCTCGGCATAGAGGAATAAATAAGCTCAAAAAAGGAATAGACAATGTCTGCCTCCCAATCCTGAGGACCATGACGGAAAAGTAAATTCTAGCTCCTATTTCCTTCAGAATTAGATAAAACCAAGTTGGAGACCCATGCATCTTTAGAAAGAGAGCATGCAAACATGGCAGGAAAAAGCTCCTTCAAAGGAATAGGCCCACACCAAGGATCATGCCAGAAACTAACACGGCAGCCCTCCCCCACATTAAACTGAATTTGGCTGAAAAACTTCTCTGAGCCTTTCTTAATACTCCTCCACATCCCACACCCGTGAGAATCTCTTACCCCTCTAGTGCACCAGCCTCCTCTCCCCTCACCATATTTGGCTGCTATAACCTGACGCCATAGTCTGTTACTTTCATTCCCAAAACGCCACACCTTGTGCAACATTTAGGTGTACATACTGTTCCATACTGTTTCATGATAAGCAGAAGAATTTCATTGAGCATGAAGCGGAAAAAGTAATAATTAGGCTGGGGATGTTCATAGCTAGAGACTGTGTTACAGTCTCTGCCCTTCTTCCAATTGCAATGTACTGATGGCAAATGTTAGTCCTTATGGTTTATGTTTCATAATTCAATTGTTTCAATAAGTGGGGAAGGGGAATTTGAACACTAGTTCTCCTCATAAAGGATACTAGGTAATTCTATTGAGCTACAAGGCTCTTTGGTTTTTGGCCTATTCTTATGTTAATTTCTTTTAAATGGACAATCTTAATTATAGAACTTCTAATATGTGTAATGATGATATTCAGTTGGATGCAGTTAAACATGAATTCCTTCAAGTAATGCAGAAATTTGTTACTTGAACTCAAATGTTCCTAACGCAAGTCACAAATATGCTTCCAGTAATTTCTGTTGGCTACTTGGCTAACCACTTATGCTTTCTAAATGGTATCACATGCGAGCTAGATCATTTGCAATCACATATAACATGCTTGCCAAAAGAAACCTATGTTGTGTAAATGCTAAAGGTCCATCTGGACCTTCCTTGATTGCTGGCCTTAATAAGTGTATCTTGGTGAACTTTTGAATTTTCTAGTCATATTTATTCTTTTTATTCTCCTAGGGCATGTAATATGTTCTTATTGATTTTGAAATTGCTTCTTGTACTGTACAGGCGGTATATTGCAATGGTGGAAATGTGTCAGGTTATTGGCAGCAGAGATCAGCTAATCGGTCTATTAGTTCCACTTGCAGAACAAGTGCTAAATGTCATCCTCATCCATTTCCAGGATAGGTGGACCTGAAAGCAAAGATCCATTCTTGTCTTCATTTTTACTTTTATGTCATTTTGAGATTGAATGTTGTTTTTTTTCCTCAGTTAATTTTGTTTTTTGTTGGCAGTTCTGTCGAATCAGATGCTAGTGGAACTATGAAAACAATTACTTATGGTGACAAGTCTGACTCTGGGGATGACGTATCTTTGTTATGTGAAGAGCTAATTCCAACATTAGAACGGCTTGAATTACTAAGTGAGGTATGCTTCTTTTACTGGTTACAACTTAGTAGCCTCAAACTCCAAGTCATTCCCACTTGAATGAAATCTGTAATGAGCTTCATTGTGGACCTGCCATTCCAGATGCAGGGTAGGTGATTAATAGGATTCAAGTTCTCTTTACTGCTTCTCAAAAAAGAAAAAAGAAAAAAAATAGAAACTCTTTATTCTTAACAAAATTTCGAATCAAGAAAATGAATTTGCAGATAATTTTATATAGTGGTTATTTAATATGTCTGGTTCATTCCTTCCATTACTGTTTCTTTAGCTTTATGAATTAAGATCTCTACAGTGAAGGAAAAAAGAATCCTTACCTTCAATGGATTGAGGATCTGATATTGAAAGAATGTCAAGTCTATCACTAGGAACAAAATGTTGGTAGGACTAGAAGTCAGAAGCAAGACTGGTCTTTTCAGTCCAAGATAATAAGATCTTCAGTCTGGTTTTCCTCTCCTAGTATGTCAGGATCATCTGTGAGATCCATCCCCCCTTTTTTGGTGACTATTTATTTTTTGTGAAGAAAGCATTTCTGAATCCTTAATCCACTCTTTCATTTTAATAGAGATTTGGTTGTAGCAAGACCCAAAGGGCCTTGCTGTGGTTTTAGTTTGAGATCATTCTTCAAAAATTAAATGCCAACGCGAAAATCTTTTGGTTTGGTTGTAGTTGTCAGGGTTCATGTCATATAAGTCATTAGTATTTGCATTCATGGATTTTAGAATTGGATATTTACATGGTGGTGGTTGTCTTCTCAGGATAAAGTAGGCCACAATCTTAAGGTGTTTCGAAGATTAGTGACTTCACTCAAGGAAATGACAATTCAAAGGTTGGCTTTATGAGAATGTTTCATGAAATAGAGGGAAAATTTTCATTGACTTGAGGGAATCACGTCATTGTTTATCTATTCAATATGCTGTATATTTTGAATGTATCAAGTATCTGTATTTTGTATCCATTTACTATTTAGTAAAATCTGTAAATTGTCAGTTGATTTTGTTTATATGAATGTAATTCTTCTCACAGTATCTTGTGTCGGTTAAACATCTCAAAATTTTGTAGCGTGCTAGAGCTTGTTTACCTGGTTTGGGCCTAGTGAAAACAAAATCTTGAAATTCAATTTTTGGATTGTTGTTACTTTTGTTAGGGACTGAGAAGTTGATTCATTTTTTGATTAATTACAGCTATCCACACTAAACTGTAGGGAATGCAAACATCTTAATTTGAGATTAATTTGCATTATTCAATTCACTGTTTAAATTAATTGCTTAGTTCTCAATTATCGCTCCTGAACTGTGAGCGTATTAATAATGTGCACCTTAAATTAATTTATATATATATATATATATATAGTTTTTAACATCTAACTTTGAGATTGAGCTATCCATTAATTTGATTATTTGGATACTAAGATAGGGATCCTGTTAATCAATCTCAAATTAAGTTACTGGTTGTGAAATTTTGAAATATTAGGCTTTACCTGGTGTCATAATTTATTGCGCTAGCCTCCGTGATTGTTTTGTAGTTGTTAAATTATAGACTTTTATATTATCCGGAGAATTGGATTTTCTTCACAATCAATACATGCACCCAATGAGATGAAAGCAGTTACCACTGGCCCAGGTAACTTTCGTAGGCCCCCTTTATTCTTTCTTCTTCCATTGCTTTTTGATAAGCTCCCTTTCCGTGACCCAACAAACATTAAAACTACCTTCCTTGAAATCCGCATGCGATAAGGCCACCCTGCTTATCTATGTTATATTGTTATGATGCATCACAAAAACGCTATATATAAAACCTGCCTGAATTAAAGTGGTCGTTCTTCATCTTAATTCTTCTTGTCATCTTTTGGATCAAACTGGTCTGTTCAAAGCCCTGAATTAAAGTGGTCGTTCTAAGTTTGGCAAAGCAGCGGATATTGCTAATAAGCATGTTCCCTAATTTGTTTGTCGATCTGGATGATAAATTAGGGACATGCTTGTTAGCCATATCCGCTACCTTAAGCTTCATTGTTTGAAATGGAGAGATTGGTACCAAAAAAAAGATTGATCAGGTTTGAGATTTATTTATTTATTTTTTCTTTTTTGTGTTTTTTAATTTCAGAGAGAGATGGAGGGATTTTCGTAAAGTTAATTGTTTTTAAAGGTTTGGTAAATATTAATTATTTTATGTAATGATTTCTATTTTTTTAAATGATGTGGAATTTGTTTCTAAAAAAAAGAAAATGATGTGGAATTTTTTAAATTAGATTCACAATAAAAATTATTCATTATGTATTTGGTATTTAATGATCAACTTATTAGGAGATTCTGGCACTTTATCCTTAATTTTAAAAAAAATTGGCAATATATCCCTGTTTACAAACTATGTAGGGGCGTGCTCCTGTTTCGATACTCGATTATTCTAAAATCGAGTTCAATTAAATACTCGATTTATAGAAAATCGAGTTATACCCGATCAAACTTTTAAAGAAAAAATTTTTGCATGAAACTTGACTTTCAGGAAATCGAGTTCCATGCAAAAATTTTTTTATAAGTGTGATTGGCCCATATTCAGGGAGCTCTATAGCGGCGTTTTTAAGCCCTATAGTGACGTTTTAAAACCCTATAGCGGCGTTTTCATGCAAATTTTTTATGAGTGTGATTCCTCCCCTAATGTGGGAGCCCTATAGTAGCGTTTTTAAGCCATATAGTGACGTTTTAAAGCCATATAACGGCATTTTAAAGCCCTATAATGTGAATTCAGGGAGCCCTATAGTGGCGTTTTTAAATCCTATAGTGACGTTTTAAAGCCCTATAGCAACGTTTTTGAACTTGACTTCCCTAAAATCGAGTTTCATGCATTTTTTTTTTTTTAAAGTTTTATTGGTCATTACTCGATTTTCTACTAATCGAGTATTTCATTGAAACTCGATTTTAAGGTAATCGAGTATCGAAACATGGGCATATTCCTATATAGTTTCGAAATAGGGGCATATTGCTAATTTTTTTAAAAATTAAGGGCAAAAGGCTAGAATTCCCCAACTTATTATTGGATATAAATGGAAGGATTGGTGTTATAACGTTAAATAATGTTAGGGGTATGAATTTGAATAATTCAATACTAGGGGTAACCATATTGTTTAAGAGTGTGTTTTGTGTAGTATAATTTATCTTATCCGTCCTTAAAAGTTATCATAAATTTGGAGGGGTAAAACTTAGGTACAGTATTTTAGGGGCTGTTCTTTAGGTTCTCCTCTTAAGATTCAGCCATATGGCTACTTTACTGAAAAATACACTTTTATCTCAAGAAAAAAAATTCATATGGTATAATCTTAAGAAAGGAACTTAAGGAATAGTACCTAAGTACTGTATTTAAGTCTTGCCCAATTTTGAGTGTAGTTTGTGACGTGCCTTTGTGTTAGAACTTCTTTTTCTTTCCCTTGTATGTGTATGTGTGTGTTTCTCCAAAAAAAAAAAAAAAAAAAAAAAAAAAATTAGGGGGTAAAATCAAAATGACTCCGAACTTTAGGGTTGTTTGTCTTTCATATATCTATACTATTATTTATGGGGCTTCTCTGTTTGGACCAGATATATATATATATATATATCTATATATATATATATATATCTATATATATATTTTGTGTTCTAAAATATCCCTACAGCCTTAGTTTAACTAGGGGCAAAATTTTGTAAAAATACTTCTTTAACTTCTACGTAAAACACTATCTACAAAATAGGACCGCACTCCCGATATACTCATGCTGAGTTTCAAACTCAAATTACTTCTTCTTTAGTTCTCAAATTCTCTCAATTCAGGGTTAATATTCTTTTCTCCATTATCATCATTTTTTCTATTTGCTATGCTCAAATTTGCTCTTGCTCAATGGTATGTGTATGTCAATGTACATAGGTTTTTCTATTTTGGTTTTCTAATTCATGAACGACTTCTTATATTCTAGAAACTAATCAAATATTTGTTTAAAATAGCCCTTCTATTTCAACCTCACCTTTAATTTCTTTCATATATTTCTTCAAGGAATGTGTTATTGGGTAATTTCTTTCACATATTTCTTCAAGGAACGCGTGATCATTTAAATCAAGAAGAAGGAAAAAAATGCCACAGGCACGTAGCCATGCAAAGGTAAGTGTTGTCTCTTTGGCTCTCCCTATAACTGAACCTCCTTCATTTGTGATATTTTTCTCTTAAACGACGTGTTCATTTGTGATATTTGTTATGCTAAGGCTTACTGTGGTGGAAACACGTGCCCATTGCTCCATCCTCTAAAACACCCCTTTCCCTTCCACAAAAAAGCCTCCGTCTGCTTCAAATATCAAATAGCTTTTGACCACCACGTTCACATGAAGCAGACTTGAAGTGTAGTGAAACTCAAAACCACCACGTTCACATGAAGAGACTTGAAGTGTAGTGAAACTAAAAACCACCACGTTCACATGAAGCAGACTTGAAGTGTACTGAAACTCAAAATTTCTGGGGTTGCACCTCTTTTAACCATCGCGTTCAGCCTCTTTGCTGACTTAAACCGATTCAAATATATATATTTTATTTGTATACGCATAAGTTTGTTTTTATTTGATTACGATATTATGGTAGATTTTGATTTATATTTGGTTTCCTTACTTTGTTATCATTATCCTTTCCATATCATTATCTTATGATTCTTATCTTATCTTTTCTTTTATTTGATCAATTTGATGAGTGTTTAATATTTTCTTTAATTATTGAGTAATTTTGAAATAGTGGGAATGATATATATTTTTGTCTTTTTTTTGTGCTTATCGGTGTGGGGCCCGGCCCAAAAATAATGGGCTAGTCTAAATTCAGGCCCGTCCGAGGAGTGTCCTGTCCGAAGAGAAACCACAGATAAAGCATTAGTCCCAATAGTGCCAAGGAAACCTGTCCGAGGAGTAACTCCTTCTCGGACATTACGAAGCCCAGACGAGGAACTCTCCCCAACCATTTCAGTTCATCCTCCTAACATATAAAATGAATAAAATCCAAAATATCTCATGGAAAGCTGCCACCACCACATTAATTGCGCCCCAACCACCCTCTTGGCCGCATTAATGAGGAAAAGACCCCTGAACAGTACTACCTTGGCCTCTGCAACTCACAAAGGGAGTGATAAGGGCGTCTGATGGGACAGGTGCTCAAGTAGATGCTTAGATGATCAACAAGTGTAAGGTTAAGATGAGAAGAGGAGAACTATATAATATAGTGGAGTCCCTCAAAGTAAGGGGACGGAAAAACTGTATTCGGAGCTGAAGAAATAGAATCATACGTTAGAAATCCATTCTTGTGTTTTTATTTTCTGCAACAATACTGTCCATGTATCAGACCGAATAGTCTCACTGAAGCTAAGTTCTTTGACCCATCCTCTACAAATATTTATTGTGGGTTGCGCCTTGGGCTAAGGCCTGATCAATAGAATTTGGGCCAGGAAAATCGTGCAACTACAATTGGCGCCGTCTGTGGGAAGAACTAAGGCATCAGCTAGTGTAACGGTCGAGCATGGCAGAACTGGGTCCGCACCAGGAGGATCCTCACCAAGCTAACTCCCAACGAACACAACCCGCCGAGTCCCAGAGGCAAAATAACCTAACTAACCCAGGCGGCAGGGGGAATCGTGAGGGAAGTGTGCATAATATCCGGACGAGCCAGAGTCACACTCAGATAGGAAGTCACGTGTCTCAGAGGCGAAATAGTCACCAGGCCATGCAACGAGAGATAGATGACCTAAAAAGGAAGTTACGACGTGTGCAGCGAAGACGATCTCCCTCTGACTCAGGCGAGTCTTCTAATGCGGAGGATGCGAGTTACAGACAAAGGTCAAGGACCCCCCCAAGTGAAACCTTTTCTTACCAAAGGGAACCACGCCCTGTACGGAAGTATGAGAGCCCATCCAGCAAAGGTTCGGGGAACGACGCCATGAAGAAAGCGCTGGATCAGGTCTCAAGGTCATCCTTCATGAATAGAATCGAAGGGGCTAAGCTGCCTAGACGCTTCAACCAACCGGTGTTCGCCATCTATAACGGCAGAGCAGACCCGGTAGAGCACGTGAGTCAGTTTAACCAAAAAATGGCGATTTATTCGCAAAATGAAGCCCTAATGTGCAAAATCTTCCCATCCAGCTTGGGATCGATGGCAATGAGGTGGTTCAACAGCTTGAAGACAAACTCCATAGGCTCCTACAAGCAGCTCACTCAAGCTTTTTGCTCCCGTTTTATTACAAACACCAGAGTCCCTCGACCTCTCAGTTCGCTACTGTCCTTATCCATGCACGAAGGAGAAACCCTGAAAGCGTACTCGGATAGGTATTGGGAGGTGTATAACGATTTAGATGACAACCATGATAATGTTGCTATCAGCACGTTCAAAAGCGGTCTCCCCACCGAGCATGGCTTAAGGAAATCCCTCACCGGAAAACCAGTTGTTGACGTCCATCATCTGATGGATAGGATCGACAAGTACAAAAGGGTAGAGGAAGACCAGCTGTAAGGGAGGGGAAAGGAGAAAGTTATCCCCCCCAAAGCAAATGATTTCAGGTCGGAACGGCACAACCTTGGTCAGCAGAGGAGAGATTTTTCGCAACAGGCTGGACAGAGCAACCCGCAAATAGTGAATGCCGTATTCAGGGAGCCGGTACAACAGGTACTGGAGAAAGTAAGGGATGAGCCCTATTTCAGGTGGCCGGGAAAGATGGCTGGAGATCCTTCCAAACGTAACCAGAACCTGTACTGCCATTATCATCAGGATCATGGGCATACTATTGAGGACTGCAGGAATCTATGGAATCACCTAGATCAGTTGGTCCGAGAAGGAAAGTTACGTCACCTGCTGCACCCATCGAGCGGCTATCCCAGCCAAGCAACACAAGAGTCTCGGAAGGACGTGTCCTTAAGACCCCCCACCGGGACGATACATGTCATCCTCGCTGCACCAGGAAGAACTGGGCCACCCATCCCCAGGGTATTAGCTGTTGATTGCCTCCCTTCCGAGGGCAGGCAAAGGGAACCCAAAAGGTCAAAAAAGGGAAGCTCTTTGGTACTGGGATTTTCGGATGAGGATAAGAGAGGAACTATTCAACCTCACGATGATGCCTTGGTGGTCACGTTGAGGATTGGGGGTTTCGACGTGAAAAGGGTGTTGGTGGACTCGGGAAGTGCAGTAGAGATAATGTACCCTGATCTATACAAGGGGCTGAACTTGAAGCCAGAAGATTTGGCAGCTTATGACTCCCCCCTTCTCAGCTTCGAAGGAAAAATTGTTACGCCGAAAGGGCAGATCCGACTACCCATACAGACGGGGTCGGAGGTGGTGGAGGTGAATTTTATCGTCGTCGATGCTTACTCACCCTACACCGCAATAGTCGCCAGGCCATGGATCCATGCCCTGGAAGCCGTAACCTCCACACTTCATCAAAAAGTGAAATACCCATCCAGAAGACAAGTAGAAGAGATCCGAGGAGATCAGGCCGTGGCCTGGAAGTGTATGGTGGCCGCCATTTTACATCGGCCCCCAATCAAGTCCTCGGCCCTAGAGAGCTTATAGCAACCAACCCTCTCGGTAAGGCAAGGCGATGGGCTAGCCGAGGAGATAAGGTGTGAAATTTTAGATAAGATCGCTGTCAACGACGACCCGGAGAAGTTCTTTCAGGTCGGCTCTGAACTGCCTTCTCAGGAAAAGGAGGAACTGGTCAGATTCCTCAGAGAAAATGTCGACGTGTTCGCATGGGACGCCTACGACGCCTCGGGAGTTGATCCTAGCCTTATTTGTCACCACCTGAACGTCAACCCCTCCTCCACTCCGAAGAAACAGCCACCCCGACGCTCTTCGAAGGAACATGCTAGTGCCGTAAGAGACGAAGTGGCGAAATTGAAAAGGGCAGGGGCTATCAAAGAGGTCTTTTATCCCGAATGGTTGGCGAACATGGTGGTGGTAAGAAAGAAGACAGGGAAGTGGAGGGTTTGCGTGGACTTCACGGACCTGAACAAGGCGTGCCCGAAGGACCCATTCCCCCTACCCCGAATCGACCGATTGGTGGATGCAACCGTGGGACACTCTCGAATGAGCTTCCTGTACGCCTTCCAGGGCTATCATCAGATACCCCTTGCGCTAGATGACCAAGAGAAAACGGCTTTCATGACGCCCATCAGAAACTATCATTATAAGGTGATGCCGTTTGGGCTGAAGAACGCAGGCTCAACTTACCAAAGGATGATGACTCGGATGTTCGAGCCACAACTGGGCAAGATCATTGAGGTTTATATAGACGATATGGTTGTGAAGAGTAAAAGAGTGTCCGAGCACGTGAAAGACCTCGGAATAATCTTCGCTATCTTAAGGGAGCACCGGTTGCGGCTGAATGCTTCCAAATGTTCATTCGGGGTCGGGTCTGGGAAATTCCTAGGGTACATGGTCACCCACAGGGGAATAGAAGTAAGCCCCGACCAAATCAAAGCCATTAACAGCCTACAGGTTTCTCGGAATCCGAAGGAAGTGCAGAAGCTCACTGGCATGATTGCGGCATTAAACCGGTTCATATCGCGATCGGCGGATCGATGTCGGCCTTTTTACCTCCTGATAAACAAATGGAAAGGGTTCGAATGGTCGGAGGATTGCGCTCAGGCTTTCCAGCAGCTTAAGGACTACCTGTCCCAACCACCCATCATGTCCAGCCTTGAGGCAGATGAGGTGCTGTTTGCATATGTCGCTGTAGCTCCCCATGATGTAAGCTTGGTACTGATACGGGATGATAATGGGGTGCAGCGACCGGTTTACTATATGAGCAAATCATTACATGAGGCCGAGGTGCGATACCTACCTTTAGAAAAGGCAATTCTGGCGATAGTGCATGCAACCCGGAAGCTTCCTCATTACTTTCAGGCGCATACGGTCATCGTTCTAACTCAGCTTCCCCTTCGAGCAGTGCTTCGAAGCGCTGAATACACAGGAAGGATCGCCATGTGGAGTGCGCTTTTGGGGGCCTTTGATATTAAATATATGCCCAGATCCTCCATCAAAGGACAGGTCCTCGCAGACTTGGTAGCGGAGTTTGCTGAGCCCTCTATAGAAACAATAACCGAGAAGAAAGACATGGATGGAAAATCGGTTGGTGCGATTTCAGCAGGGGGGACCATGCATTGGAAGGTCTACGTGGATGGCGCAGCTAACCAGAGAGGGTCAGGAGTTGGGATAGTTTTAATATCCCCGGACGGTGCTGCCATTGAAAAGTCATTGAGGCTCGGATTCTCGGCTACGAACAATGAAGCCGAATACGAAGCCTTACTTCAAGGGATGACGATGGTTCAAAGATTGGGCGGTAGAATAATAGAAGCATTCTCGGACTCCAAATTGGTGGTCGGACAAGTGATGGGTGAGCTGGAAGCTCGAGATACTAGGATGCAAGAGTATCTGGGACAAGTCAAGCGGCTACAGACGAATTTTGAATCCTTCAATCTAACGCACATTTCCAGGAGTGTAAACACCTATGCAGACTCGCTGGTCACTCTCGCCACGTCCTCGACGCATAATTTGCCGCGAATGATCCTGGTTGAAGATCTAGCCCAGGCAAGTCCCATCAGCAGAAGCCCAGTCAGAGTCCATCAGATCAGAAAGAGTCACAGCTGGATGGACCCCATAAAGAACTTCCTCCAAAACGACGTCTTGCTGGAGGAAAGATTGGAAGCCGAGAAGATACGTAGGAATGCTCCTCGGTTCTGGCTATCAGAGGACCACAAACTATATCGGCGCTCTTACTCTGGACCGTACCTACTCTGCGTACATCCAGAAGAATCCGAATCTCTACTCGAGGAGTTACACGAGGGGATCTGTGGAAGTCATACCGGAGGAAGGTCGCTGGCGCACAGGGCATTTACCTAAGGGTATTGGTGGCCGAACATGCAAAGAGAGGCCCAAGAATACGCTAAGAAGTGCGACCAGTGCCAAAGATTCGCCCCGAATATCCACCAACCCGGAGGGGTTCTCAACCCCCTCTCTAGCCCATGACCGTTCGCACAATGGGGCCTTGATATAGTTGGACCCTTCCCCAAAGCTGCGGGGAACAAGCGATACATAATAGTCAGAACTGATTACTTCACTAAATGGGTGGAAGCTGAACCCTTGGCCAACATTAGGGACGTGGACGCCCAAAAATTCATTTGGAAGAACATCATCACCCGCTTCGGGACTCCGCGTACACTCATTTCCGACAATGGTCTGCAGTTCGACAGTAAGAACTTTAGGGAGTATTGCCGCGAGTTTGGAATCGTTAACCGATATTCCACCCCCGCCTACCCTCAAGGAAATGGGCAGGTCGAAGCCGTGAACAAGGTCATAGTGAACGGACTGAAGAAAAGACTGGACGAGGCAAAGGGGAGATGGGTAGAAGAACTCCCCCACGTCTTATGGACCTATCGGACAACGCCGCGACGATCGACCGGTGAGACCCCCTTCTCGATGACTTATGGGGCTGAGGCCGTGCTCCCAATCGAGAACAACTTTCCTACACTAAGGTCTAGATTGTTTACCCCAAACGGTAACGACGAGTTATTGGAAAGGAGTCTAGACCTAGCCGAAGAAAGAAGGGAAAAAGCGATGATTCATATGGCCTATTATCACCAGAAGCTGAGACAAGGGTATGATGCTAACGTCAAACTGCGGCCTCTGGGTCCAGGTGATCTTGTGATGAGGAAGATTCTTGGCAGCACAAAAAACCCCTCTTGGGGCAAGTTGGGGCCCAATTGGGAGGGACCATACCGTGTCACATCCGTGGCCGGAATAGGTGCCTACTACCTAGAAGATTTGGATGAAAAAACTGTACCTCGACCATGGAATGTAAATAACCTCAGAAGATATTGTTATTAATGAAAATGGCTTAGCCCACATTTTGTTTCATGACTGTCCACTGCTTGCTGGTCTACATGACAATTTTTATAAGTTTTAAACAGAACCTAGGTCTTGCATGGCTCTTCGGACCACAGACCTGGGGGAAATTATTAGTTAAGGCAACTATTCATAGTTTTAAACAGAACTTAAGTCCTGCATGGCTCCTCGGACCACAGGCTTAGGGGAAATTAATACTCATGACAATTTTTATAAGTTTTAAACAGAACCTAGGTCTTGCATGGCTCTTCGGAACACAGACCTGGGGGAAATTATTACTTAAGGCAACTATTCATAGTTTTAAACAGAACCTAAGTCCTGCATGGCTCCTCGGACCACAGGCTTAGGGGAAATTAATACTCATGACAATTTTTATAAGTTTTAAACAGAACCTAGGTCCTACATGGCTCTTCGGACCACAGACCTGGGGGAAATTATTACTTAAGGCAACTATTCATAGTTTTAAACAGAACCTAAGTCCTGCATGGCTCCTCGGACCACAGGCTTAGGGGAAATTAATACTCATGACAATTTTTATAAGTTTTAAACAGAACCTAGGTCCTGCATGGCTCTTCGGACCACAGACCTGGGGGAAATTATTACTTAAGGCAACTATTCATAAGTTTTAAACAGAATCTAATTCCTGCATGGCTCTTTGGACCACAGACTTAGGGGAAATTATTACTTATGACAGATCAGGAGATTGTTACTTAAGGGAAATCGTTCTAAGGCGTGCGCACGGTCTAGCACCAGTGCAACCCTCATTCAAATTCGCTGCCCAACAACCCTTTTTGTCTTGAGCGTTTACACTCATCCATATCGTTGCAAACGTTTATAAAAAAAAAAAGAGGGGAAACGGTACTAGCACACATCCATAGAAAGCAAAGCAAACGTTCTATATTAATATTCCGAGAAAAACACAAGGAGAGGTCCTTACAAGGAGCGCAAAAACAGGACTACTCTCATTCAAAAAAAAAGTAAAGTACAAAAATGGTAAACCTAAAAGCTAAGTCTTAGCAAGAGGATCTTCTTTTTGCTCGGGCTGAGAAGGAGGAACCTCGGTGGTAGAGTCCGTGGCAGGATCCTTCGCCATATCAGGAACAGGGACGGCATCAGGCACCACCAGATCCTGCTCGGAGGCCACTTGGACGTCGTTAGGATTCTCTCGGATCTCCTCAGGATAGAAAATGCTCTCGGGCAGTCTTAGCGCTGAATCGGTAGGAACTCCTGCAGCATCAAGGGCACGAGCCCATGAGATGCTGCAGTAGTCCCGGCATACCTCGGGGATCTCCTCGGATAGCTTGGCCTCCGTTTCTTCGGCCCTGAGCTGGCGAGCGGCATTCTTCTCAGCCTCTGTAACCTCTCGGATCAGCTGGGCCTCCTCTTTGACCCGCCACAGCTCATCCTCGACTTTTTGCAGAGCAGTCTTGAGATCCAGCACTGCCTGCTTCTCGGTGGCGAGGTTGATCTAAGTCGAGTACAGCTCTTTGCGCTGGTCTTCCGCCTGGGTCTCGGCACTTTTCAAACCAGCCTCTGCACTTTTGTGCCGGCTCTCCGACTCCTTGAACTTGTCCGTGAGTTCAAGGTGATCGTGCTTGAGGGACCCCAAGGCTTTCTCCATTTTCGTCCGAGCCTGGGTCTCAGCCTCAGCCCGATTACGGTTACCACGGCAAAATTCCTCGGCCACAAATACCTGCTGAGTAATCCACGAACGAAACAAGATTGCTTTAAAAAATCTAACAAGGTCAAATAAATTAATGAAACAGTAGAAGGATTACTTATCATCGCGAGATCCCTTTTAAGGGATAGGAAGATCTCGGGTTGGGAGAATCGCCTATAAGCCTCCATGTCCCGAGGAAGGAGTAGGGGTTGCTCTAAGGCATCGGCCACGTACCCTGCCTGGCCTCGATTGTACTCTCATACCGAAGCATTGTAGGGGATGGTAACCCCATCCAGCTCCAACTTGGGGCTCCATACACGCGGGGTAGCGCGTACCTCCGCAAGGTTCTCCTCATCCCGGCTCTCCGAGGAGTTGCCCCTTCTGCTCCTTGGCGCGTGAGTGGTTTTTTGCTGCTTGGTCGGCTGGGCAACCACCTCGCCCTCCTCAGGAGTGTCAGCCGGCCTTTTCTTCTTTAAGTCCGGATTAACCTTAAGGCCAAGGTCCGAGGTGTCCTGAGGGGCCACAGGAGGTAGGGTCTTGACCTGTGACAGAATTGGTCCCTTTGATGACTGACCTTTCGATGACTGACCTTTCCCTCGGGAGGCCATCAACTCCTTTAGAGTTTTTCCCTTTCCTGCCATGGGCTCTATTTCTTCGTCCGAAGTATCGTCCGAGCAGATGACGATTGAGGGAGCGCCAACTGCGGAATGTCGGTCCCGCTCTCCTTTAGGATCGGAAAGCTCCACCAAGGGGGTTTGCTGAACTTCCTCTTCAAAATAAAACTCGTCTATCTCTTCCTCAAGGGAAAGACGAGATGATTCAGCTTCCTCTTCAACCGGAACAGCAACACCAGGCTCGTTTGGCGGAGGTAGCTGCTCTGTTAAGTAGGGATTTCTAACACCAGGCAACACAACTAGTGGCAGATCGTGTTGAGCTAGGAACCCGTCCTTGGACATGTCAATCCTAGCCAGCCTCGGACTGCCAGCCCTTATAGCGTGACCGATAGCCTGGAAAGAGCTGCTCAGAGGTTGATAGCCCAGAACCAGATGGGCCGCACGCAACTGTTCGTCCTCGGTAACATAAATCTCCGACCTAAGAAGGTAGTTCAACGCCGGCACGTTCATGAAGTTTATCCGAGGGGCGACGTGAACTTTATCTGCAAACAGCCAAGAAAAGTGGGGTTAGTTCATGAAATTTCCCAATTACAAAGGAAGCGAGAAAAATAAACCCCTCAACACTAAATCCTTTCCCAAAAAGGATTGGCCCTAGAGACGCCGCACCTGGGTTTCCTGCCCGAGTTGGACAATGAATACCATCGAACCACTCCCCTGAAGCAATAAGGAAGTCGTTCTTCACAGTCTTATTGGATATTGGGAGGCAAGAGATCAACCTAACGACCTCGGATCGGGATTTGAGATAATACCCTTCATCCCCGAGACGGTGACACTCGTACAGATAAGCCACATCGTGCCAAGTAAGGCCTAGATTCATCCGCTCGTCTAAGACATCTACACAGTCTAGTATCTTGAACATATTCGAGGCACACTGATACGGCATCAACCTATGGTTGAACAGGTATTCTCTTGTAATCCTACGCATGGGAAGTGTCATCCCTCCCTCTATGAAAGCAATCATGGGGATAACAACTTCTCCCTCGCCTCTATCTGTCAATACTCCTTTAAGAGGACAGTACTGCAGCCCCACCCCCGGGGGAATGTGGTATTTTGCCCTAAAAGCCTCCATAGCGGCCGGAGTTTTCACTAATTTTTTGAATCTACCCATTTGAGCCGAACTGGAGGAATGAGGGTAAAGACCGAGAAGAAAATTAGAGTCCGAGGAGGGAATTGAAACGGCGAAATGAACGAAAAATTACTGGTACCTTCATAAAACGCTCAATGGGACGCCTGGAAATCTCTCTTGGAGGAAACGCTTCACGAAAACGGCTACGGTGGCGTAACGGACGCAAGTGTTCGTATATCTCTGGAATTCGCTGGAGTTCTCTGGAGTCTTTTGAGGGTTATGAAATGCAGATAAAAAGAAGGAACTGAACCCCTCTGACGTCTTATATAGCCGGGAGGAGAGAGAAAAGATCACTCCTGCCTAAAAAAACGAGAAAAAAACGATGGCCGTTCGATCCACGCCACACCGTTGGATGAGGGGGACATAACGCCTCTAGAAGTTAATGGCCGTGCCTCGTAAATTGTAGCGCGTCAAAAGTAACGGTCCGCACGCGCGCCCCAAGCTCTCCTTATTTCCATCCTCTCACTAACATCAAAACCCCGCTTTTCTCCTCGGAAGGAGATAAAAACCGGAGTTTTGAGGGGCTATTGTGGGGCCCGGCCCAAAAATAATGGGCTAGTCCAAATTCAGGCCCGTCCAAGGAGCGTCCTGTCCGAAGAGAAACCACAGATAAAGCATTAGTCCCAATAGCGCCAAGGAAACCTGTCCGAGGAGTAACTCCTCCTCGGACATTACGAAGCCCAGACGAGGAACTCTCCCCAACCATTTCAGTTCATCCTCCCAACATATAAAATGAAATCCAAAATATCTCATGGAAAGCTGCCACCACCACATTAATTGCGCCCCAACCACCCTCTTGGCCACATTAATGAGGAAAAGACCCCTGAACAGTACTACCTTGGCCTCTGCAACTCACAAAGGGAGTGATAAGGGCGTCTGATGGGACAGGTGCTCACGTAGATGCTTAGATGATCAACAAGTGTAAGGTTAAGATGAGAAGAGGAGAGCTATATAATGTAGTGGAGTCCCTCAAAGTAAGGGGACGGAAAAACTGTATTCGGAACTGAAGAAATAGAATCATACGTTAGAAATCCATTCTTGTGTTTTTATTTTCTGCAACAATACTGTCCATGTATCAGACCGAATAGGCTCACTGAAACTAAGTTCTTTGACCCATCCTCTACAAATATTTATTGTGGGTTGCGCCTTGGGCCAAGGTCTGATCAATAGAATTTGGGCCAGGAAAATCGTGCAACTACAATCGGGTTTGACACATTATTTTAGTGTATGTGTTCTAAGTGGTACTCTCTCTTCTTCCTATTACTTTTGTTTGTTGTTTCTCTTACATTTAAGCCTTACTTTTTTTTTTTTTCCTTTCTGTATTTTTTTTAGTGTGTCATATCAACAACTTGGTTTGATTGCATAGTAGGCACATTTGATGAATTCGGGTGAGCAAAGTGGTAGTCAATCTATCAAATAGTTGTTAAAGACCATTTTTTGTAAATATCCTACCATATGAAATTTAATATTGTCCTTTGTTGTGCCTTTCATTGCACATTTGATGATTTTGTAAGCAATTGCTATATACGTAAATTTGCAAAAACAAATATGATACTGGGTGAAGTTATCTTTAAAGATAAAATTTAAAAATTGTGGAGAAATCTACTCCTAAGTAATAGACTAACTTTTAGGGATAATGAAAGCTCGAAAATATGTTAAAAAAACAAGAGCTCGTTTAGACCTCCAATTCAAATTACGGCTTGGTTGATTTTACACTAACTTAATACTAAGTGCGGAATAGTGTAAACACAAGCGTATAAGCAAGACAACTACTCCAATCCAAATTTAAAGCAACACAGCAGTAAAAATGAAATGAACAAGAGTAGGGAAGAGAGATGCAAACACAGATAACACCGAGACGTGTTATTGAAGAGGAAATCGAAGAATCTCAGCGAAAAACCTCTCTGTTGCCCTCCAAGTGGAAATCGATCCACTAGACAATCAGTTGGGATACATGGGTAAGCAAGAGACCCTCCAAGCCTAATCTACCCTCTGTATCTAAGCCCTCCAAGCTCCTACTCCAACAAGACTTCTCGGAATCGTGTCTTGTTTAGCTCTCCGGATCCCGCAACAAGCTCCATGTTGCATCTGCCATCCTTGACTTCTTCCAATGCTTCCAAGCAACACCAAAAACACTCACTACACTCTGAAAATGTGTGGATTGTATTTGGGTACAAATCTCCTCTCAAGGTATGATAATGGGAGAGGGATGGAGAAGAGGCTACAATGATTTCTCATTAAGGATGAGTAGCTTTCTCTCAAGAGGATGGGTGTGTGTGCTGTAGAAAACCTATCTAAGGTTTTTCCTCTCTGAATGGCCTCTCATACATTTGTGGGTAATTAGGGTATATATAGTATGGGTGAAGGGTAAGGAATTTACACATAAAAATCCTCCAGGCAGAATGTTTCGCGACTGTCTCGCGGGAAGGCCTTACTCGCGAGACACTTGCGAAAACAACAGCCTGGCACGGCTCTTCAACTTCCAGTCATGTGCTCCTCACATGCTCTTTCGCGACTTAGCTTCTCGAGAGCTTCTCGCGAGCTTCTCGTGAAATCCACTGATTCTTCATTTAAACTTGAGTCTTCACCAACTTAATACTAAACCCAATACAATAAAATCCTACAAAATACAATGAATAAAATTAGAGCAATTACAACACTTTTTGTCATGGAATAAAGCCAACATAAAACATAGTTGTAAATCATAACTTTACAGATAAATACCTAAAACATGGGTTCTCTCTCTCTCTTTAAAGATAAAATTATAAAATCATGGAGAAAATTACTTCTAAATAATAGGCAAAATTTTAGGAATAAAAATACCTAGGTAAAAACCTAAAACGTGTGTTTTATTTTTTTCCTCTTTTCTTTAAAGAAAAAATTATAAAATTATGGAAAAAATTGCTCCTAAATAATAAGCAAACTTTTAGAAATAAAAATACCTAAAACATGGGTTTTTTTTTTTTTTTTTTTGCTTGAAATTGTAAAAAAATATCAAAGCAACGTTCTAGGATTCACAATTCATTAACTGAAACAATAAAATAATGGATATTATTTTTCACCAAAACTGTATTGAACATTGTTATCCTTAAACAAAGCAAACTATCCTTAATAATATTGCACAATCCAACGACCTGAATCTCAACCGTCAAACAGAATAAGGAAAGTAAAAAAAGAAAATGTAAAAGAAAAAGAAAATGTAGGATTCTAAAATCCTAAAATATGGTTTATTTATTTATTTTATTTATTTTTAAAATGTAAAACCTTGTTGGTTAGTAGGATATTAGTAGAGGATTCTAAAATCCTAAAAAAGGATTTTTTTTTTTTTTTTTGGGGGCTTGAAATTGTAAAAAAAAAAAAAAACTACAAAATTTTGGTCTTATTTTTTAGGCAATGTTTTAAAAAATTAAATAAAAAGAAATTCTGATTTACAACATGAGAGTCTTTAGCATTTGAAAATTTTGTTATGGATGTGCAATAATTAGCCTCCTTTTTACGACTAAGTGGCTGCCTTTAAGGTTTTTTTTTTTTTTTTTTTTTTTTAAATTGATAACTTTCGTTTAAAAAAAAATGATAATTGTGACACTCTATGACCAGTATATTTTTTTAGGACAAAAGTACAGTATCTCAGGTGATGTTCCTTTCTTTAGATTCAGCCAAGTGACTATTTAATTAAAAAATACTAGCCTCTAAGCATGCGCTCACGCTCGTGCGCAAAAGCTTTTCTATTCTTTTGGGTAAAAGTTAATAATTTGCATAAATTATAATTTGGGATTAATATATATTTCAATTGCAAAAAAAAAAAAAAAAAAAAAAAACCTAGGGGTATGATGAGTGTTAAGCGTTTGTGGTGAAATAATTTTTTCATCACCCCTAAGGTTTTATTTTTTATTTTTTATATTTTTATTTTTTTTTGTGAATGAAAAATATAGTAATCTCAAATTATAATTTATGCAAATTATTAGCTTTTATCCAAAAAAATAGAAGAGCCTCACATGCGTGCTCAGAGGCTAGTATACATAATGTAATTGTGATTATGGAAAGAACAATGTTTTTATTGGCCAAAAGGCTAACAAGGAATATGTGGCATGATGTGAATTTTTCCAAATTGTTTAGCAAAAACTTTTGCTTTTTATCACACATTTGGTGTAAAATCTACCAAAAGCTATATTATTTGTATCATATTTAGCAAATAAGATATCAAAAACTACATAATACCCAAACAGATAATCTATTATAGAGCAGTTGATCGAAGAAGTGAACTTGGTAGAGAATAACAATGGGAACTAAATCAGGAAACCAGTCAATACTCAATAGCTTCAGCTCATCGTGAGCCCATAGGGAGACTTTCTCTTCCACATTCCTAGGCTACTTAGACAATTGTTTTTCTTTTTCTTTTTCATTTTCATTGTATTTATTATTATTTTCAATAGTATCACTTTAAATCACCGAAGGAATTCATTTCAAATGAAAGAATTTTTTTTCCTTCACGTAACTTGTTTAAGTCATCCTTAAAATTCTTTGCAACTTAGAAATATGTTTTCTTTTAGTTCTTTTGTGTTGTAATGACTCTTCCCTCCCAGTTGCCATTTGGGATGTTCATGGCCTTCTCTATGAGGCAGCAGTGCCCCTTTTGTAATGTATGTATGAATTACTGAGCATTATCCTAGAATCATCTCATATGATTATAAACATTAATTGCCTTTGCATTTCGATGGGAATGTACCGATGGACAATTGCTTCACTAGGTTTTAATTCACAAAAAAGTACTGAATCTGGCTCAATTACATTGAAATAAAAGTTACAATTCTGCTTCTTTGCTACTTTTTTATTTACATTTTCGGCACATGAGAAATATATCATAGACCGGGCGCCTTGATGTCCCAAATCTATAATAAATAAATAAAAACTAATAAGTCATTAATGGAAAATACATAGCCTGATTATCTGGTTAAGATTGTAGACAAGTCTTAGGTTGAACCACTCCAGAATTGGTACCATGGGCATGTAGGAAGACAATCTTCATTGAAATTATTTATACATGAAGGGTATCTAAGATAAGCAAGTGCTATTTTTTGCAACAAGAAAAAAATAGGTCAAGACAGTCAGACGGGTGTTATAGTTAGACTAATAACAAATTAATAACGTCTAAAGTCTAGAAAAATTTAAGGGAGAAACAAGTAGAAGTAACAGATTATTACTAGGAATATAGCAAATTTTATCCCGCAAAAACTTATTGACTATTTGTAATTTGTAAAGATAAGACAAAAGAGGAAAATGATGAAAATAGAAAATATTAAAACGGAACTTACTAATCAAAGAAAATAATTCATGGTGGGGATGCAAATGTTTAGCTTACAGATTCATTATCTAATTTTTTGGGATAAGTGGATAAGTTGCAAAGAATTGAACAGGATATCAATATTGAGAACTATTCCACATGATTATTATTTTGTATAACAATTAAGTTTATTAGGTATAAATTTAATTGTTGTACAAAATATAATCTACTTCCACATTGATATTAATTCGTTTAGGGTTTGACCGACACTTTCTATGTTCTCTATTTTGTTAGTGTCTATGAATCAAACCCTTTACTAGTTACAACTTTATTAATGTTGATAACAAATAAAGATTACAACTTTATTAATGTTGATAACAAATAAAGATCAACATTCGATCTACTTATAAAAATGTTAGAAAAGCAGGTTGATCAGTATTTAAAAGTTAATAGTTTCTATAAAAAAAAAATGTACACCCTAAGGTGGCATTAGTTCAACAAGTCATTAGTGAAAATAAATAGCTTGATTATCGTGACCAAATTTGGAGAGATGATTCTGGTTGAACCACCCCAAAAGTATAGACATGGTCATTATAACAACTAGGTGCTATGTCCATCTCTTGCTGATTTAATCAGTATAGTCTTCGAAGAATATTCCAATGCAAGCAACAGAATGACTGCATACAGTTGAAGTTAATTGCTACATAGATGCTGGATGTTCCAAACATGTTGTTGAAGGCCATTTTACTTATTTGAACTCCTGTTTGCTTTAGCCAGTAAATTTAGTTTGTGTTATATAACATTTATATTATTACTAGTTAATTGTTTATTATCATTTTTCACAAAAAAAAAAAGAAAAAAGAAAAAAAGAAAAAAAGTAAAGAATACTAGGAGGTAACCACATTGTTTAAGATAGTATGTTGTATGTAGTATAACTTGTTTTACTTTCCCTTAAAAGTTATTATGGCTTTTGAGTAGAGTTTACGACGAGCCTTTGTGTTAGAACCCCTTTTCCTTTCCTTTGTATGTGTGTGTGTGTTTGGTTTTCCAAAAGAAAAAAAAAAAAAAAAAACTAGGGGGTAAAATCAAAATGACTGAACATTAGGTGTTTAGTCTTTTATATACATAATGTAATTGTGGTTATGGAAAGAACAATGTTTCTATTGACCAAAAGGTTAACAACGAATATGTGGCACGATGTGAATTTTTTTAGCTTTTAGCTTTTTATCACATATTTAGTGTAAAATCTATCAAAAGGTATATTTTTTGTATCATATTTAGCAAATAAGCTGTCAAAAACTATGGAATACCCAAATGGATAATCTAGTGTAGAGTAGTTGAAGAAGTGAACTAGGTTGAAAATAACAATGGGAACTGAATTAGGAACATGTCAATAGCTTAGGCTCATCGTGGACTTGTAGGGAGACTTCCTCTTCCACATTCCTAGGCTACTTGAGCAACCACATCAGCTTGTGTATAGTTTTGCAAACTAGAAAAAGTTACTCATTTTACACATTTTGACCCAAAAAAACACCACATCAACTTGTGTAAAATTGTGCATTTATGCACAATTGCTATAGTAATGTGCAAATATATATGCATAGTTACTATAGCTCGTGTATTTGATATTTTATTATTATTTTCTCTCTCCTACCTCTGACTCTCATCGCAACTCTCTCTTTCTCATTTCATCATAGCTATCTCTTTCTCTCATCTCAACTTTCTCAGCCTCTCCGATCCAACAATCCAATGAGTCTTCGTTCTGAGTTGGACGAGTTGACTCAAATCCAGCGATTCGACAACATTGTTTTCAGACAATAGAGATATTAATGTTTTTTGTAAAGCTGGAGGAGGCTTCGATCAACCTTCGCAGCCGCAGCAGAAGAATGGGTCTGATCAACCTTTGCAACCTTCGCTCTAATCAACCTTGAGTTTCGGGTTGAATGGGTTTGGGTTTTGGCTTCATTTGGGTTTCGACTCTGATCAACCATGAGAATGAGAAACAAAAAAAGCACAAAGCAAGTAAACAGATCTGGGTTTCGGCTTAATGGTGGCTGGGTGATGATGATGGTGGTTGGGTCTGAGAGAGAGAGAGGCCATGAGTGAGAAAATAATAAAAATTGTAAAAGAATGAATATTTTATTGAATAAATGTGCAGAATAGATAAACTGATGTAAATGTTTTGTAAAAATAGATGTGTAAAATAGAAAAAGTAGGTTTTAGATGTGCAAAATGAAAATTTTTTTACACATACTGATGGGGATGCTTAGACTATTGTTTTTCTTTTTCTTTGTATTTATTATTTTTTTCGATAGTATCACTTTAAATCACTGAAGGAATTCATTTCAAATGAAGGGATCTTTTTCCTTCACGTAACTTGTATAAGTCATCCTTAAAAATCTTTGGAACTTAGAAATATGTTTTCTTTTTGTTCTTTTAGTTGGGTTAGGGCCAAATGTACCTTTGATACCAATACTCTTTTGTGTTGTAATAACTCATCTCTCCCAGTTGCCATTTGGGATGTTCTTGGACTTTTGTAAGAGGCAGCAGACAGCAGTGACCTTTTGTAATGCATATATGAGTTACTGAGCATTATCGTAGAATCATCACATACGATTAAAAACATGGCCTTTGCATTTCGATGTGAATGTACAGATGGACAATTGCCTCAGTAGGTTTTATTCACAAAAAATTATTGAATCTGGCTTAATTACAATGAATTAAAAGTTACAATTCTGCTTCTTTGCTACTTTTTCTTTGCATTTTCGGCACATGAGATATATCATAGACTGCACGCCTTGATGTCCCAAATCCATAATCACCAAAAAAAAACTATGTCCCTAATGAAAAATACATAGTCTGATTATCTGGTCAAGATTGTAGGCAGGACTTAGGTTGAACCACTCCAGAATTGGTGCCATGGGCATTAGTACACTTAGAGATGACTTGCTGTCCAGATTTATCTGATTTAATCTGTATGCTACTCATAGTTATTCCAGTGCAAGCAACAGATTGACTGCAATTGAGGTTAATTGCTACATATGTGCTTGATGTTCCAACTATGTCATTGAAGGTCACTTCGCTTATGTGAACTCCAGTTGACTGTAGTTAGAAAAGTTAAAATTTAATTTGTATTACGTATATAACATTTACCTTACAAGAAAATTAACTACCATTCTATATATAACATGGTTTTGTTTGATGATTTACCTTTTGTGCACAGTTTCCTCTAGCACCTTTAATATCGCAGTAATTTTGATCGATATATATTGGGTTTTGTACTGATTGCAAGGTGATGTGCTCGAATGAAATCTTTCGAGCGTAACCCAGTCCAACCTTTTTACAAATATTGTAAAAGTATTAGATATAAATAACAAAACATTATAATTACTTATAATTATTACCTGCCATGTCTTGATCCGAGCTCCATTTGTGCTTCCCTTGAAATTAACTCTCTTCACATGAATGTTTTCGACTTTAACAGAATTTCCATTCTTGCCTAAGCTTCCAACGCTGTTTTGAAACAAATATGAATATAAGAAATTAATCACTTGTTACAAACGTACAGACCTAAGGTGATAAATATGGTAACCAACAAGAAGTTAAGAAATTGCATTGTAGCTAGCGTTTTGTTTTATAGTAGCCAAGAAGTTTCAACAACAAATCTTGGACCCTTTTTTATTCTTAATTTGAATGATTATCTTATTGAATTAAATGCAAAAAAATTATATTAGTCCTTGATGTGGAACTGTTTTTTTTTTTTTTTTATCACTTTATTTTTTAAATCCTAATTATTAGTCAATTTTTTACGCGTGGAGTGAATGTGTAGACAAAGCAGTATTTTATTATTCTTTTTTCCAAAATCAAGAGGATTGGGTTGAAGAAATAAAGGAAAAAAATGTCGTAGGTAGATGACTCACCTTACTCCGTGACCTGGTCCACAATTAACGAATGATATGTTAATATTAGATGTCATATCTCCAATGGAAACACAATCGTCACCTGTTGATTATGCAATGTTGAGTCAGTTCATATATCCATTATATTAGTTTATAAATCTTTTATAATAAAATTGAATTATTACTACATATGGGTCTCATATTAATTAGTTTGATTGAACAAAATTGACAAAATTTCTTACCAGTAGCTATGTAAGAGTTGTTGACAAGGACATTTTGAGAGGCTTCAATGTGAATGCCATCAGTGTTAGGGCTATTTTCTGGAGCTGTTATATGCATATTCTTAATCAAAATATCATTACTCAGATATATCACTAAATGCTCTTGGGCACTGTTAACGAAGTAAATGCCGCTAATAGTGCTTTGCTTGCAAGATATGAGCGACAATGCCTGAAATAGATACACCGTACAGATAAATATTATATATGGTAAAAATGTTTTTAAGAAACCGCACTTATTTAATTAATCATAAAAACACCATGCATATAACAAAGAGTAATCAAAATACAGTGAATGTTATAGATTTGACTAAAAACTAATTGATGCTTTATTTTGATAAAAGAGCTATTAACTCACGTAACAAGTAGACCTCAATGTATACTGATACTTACCGTTGGTGCCAATGAAGTGCATCCCTTCTGGGTAAGGAAAAAAAAAGGAATTAGATATTGAAAGAAAGACATGTGAGATACTGAATTGTAAAGATTAATTATGATTGAACTTTAAAGTTGATTAATACTAATCATTGTATAGGGTTTGTATCTGTGAGCAGTTCCAGTGTCACAACAAAAGACACAATTTGTGCCACAACTCGCCATATGATGAATTGTGGTTGGTGGTACATTTTGTTGTGGCACCGGACTTTTTCTTGTATCCATATATACATATTACGTACCAGGTTAGGGTGATCCCTGCAAGACTGGCCCCACCAACCGGAGCCATGGCTATCAATGGTGCCAGTGCCAGTGATTAGGAGTCCGGTCACACCATTAAATGTCAGCCACTTGCTTATGTCATGCCCCGACCATACACTTGGTGAGGATGGCGAACTAATTGTCCCTATTATCTGTACAAATTTCAATCAGTATATAATATTGCTTATCATCTTTTCTTTTCTTTTCTTCTTTACCACTCGGAAATGAAATTTATATTATTTTCTTTAGTGTTTAATTCTTTAAATTATTTTGTGTGCCTAAAACATGTTTCTCTCATTTTGACAATATGATTCTCTCCTATCTCTCCCCCATATTTAAGCAGTGGGTTGAGTTTGAAGCAAAAAAAAGAAAAAGAAAAAAAAAAGAACCTTTTCAAACCAAACACTCTATATATATATATATATATATATATATGCATATACATACCAAATCCTATTAAATTTAGGAATTCTATACCAATTAGCTCATCCTTTCATTTATATTTTAAAGATCAAACCCATTTGTTTATGTTACTATGAATTGGGACTGTTAAACACATAATATTTGTTAGAATTAACCTAAAAGTGAGTGCCCGAAATATTATTTAGCAAAATTTAATTATTAATTAATTAATATGATTTGAATACATATATATAGTATAAAAATCAAACCCTTCAGCCCTCAATCCTAAGAGCATTCACATCAATCTATGTAGAATAGACAAATGTGTAGAATTTTCACAATTTTACTTAAAAATAACCTACATTAGTTTGTGTATAATTGTGTAAATTTACATATTTATTACAATAATCTTATAAATTTATATTGATAGTATTTATTTTGCATTTAGTTGTTTATTCTTTTTTTATGTATTCTAAGGATGAAGAAAAAGAGTGGATGATGGTAGTTATGTGTGAAAAAAGAGAAACAATTAAAAAACTAAAGAAAAATTGGTATTTTAATGAAATGTAGTGTAAAATAGAAAATTTGATGTGTTGTGTTTTGAAAAGTGAGTATGTAAAATAAAATAAAAAGTACAAGTTCTTATACTAAAATAGATAAACTTTTTTGCATGAGTTGATACAAATGTTCTAAAAATGTGAATTCGTATTGATCATCTCATACCTATTTAAAAAAAAAAAAAAAAAAAAAAAAAAAAAAAACCCGACAAATTCTTCCTATCTGGGTTGGAAACTCCACTAAATACAGTTGATTGCCATCACTATATTTGGACATGTGATTTTTATTAAAAAAAAAAAATTGGAATCAAAACATGAGATTTATTAATGTAAAATGTAAACTTTTTTTGTAGAACATATATAAAGAAATGAGAAAAATTGAAATATAATATTTTAGGTGCAGTACATTAGATTATTCAATTGAATTTAAACACTTGATTGTATTAAATTTAATTGTTTTTTTTAAAAAAAGATAACATTACTTATATTATTGGTCAATATAAATGGTATTTAAAGGAATATGTATCTATGTAATTGTATCTAAATTTTATTGTAAAGTAATATATTCTGCATTATACATCTTTCTCGTTACCTGAAATGAAATTTGGCTTGATTTGCATGGACCGTTAAAAATAAGAGGATAAACCAAAAAATTCCTGCTACTTGGCACCACGACTGTAGGATTTTGAGTTGTTGCACTACATGCAGCCTTCCATGCTGCCGAAAATGCCTATACGTAGTACATAATTTTTAGTAATTTATATATACTAGCCTTACTAGGCTTTACATTTACTAGAAAAAAAAAAAAAAAAAAAACTAAAATTCACAAGGGAATTAATAAAAAATGTACTTTGGAATCATCTGTTTTCCCATCTGCCTTAGCACCATAATTTAACACACTGAAAATTGTTGCGGCACTTGAGAAAGGCAAATCAGCAGAATACAGCCCAAAAATGAACATCAAAGCAAAGACACCCTGCAAATAGAAAGTAAATATTAATGTTTCTAGTTTTAACCAAACCTAGTATGATTATCAAAAACCCAAAGAGTACAAGCTTTCTCAGTTCTCACCACGGCATTCATTATTGATTCAGAGCCGTACAGCTCGATTAAAGTTGTAGAATTAGTGGGTGATCTACAAGGAAAAACAAGGAAAGTTGAAGAATAGTCATAACTGGATAAGTTGAAAAAGAAGTATTAAGAGTTAAAAAGTTGCATGCATGCTGTGAAATTACAATCAAAATGTGTATACGTACCAAAGAAATGGAACCTGTACAAAGAAATGAAAGAGGGTTCTGATTTCATTCTTAACTCTTCATTTAAAGAAATGTATATCTCATCTTGAATGAATAATATTGTATCATCTTTGAATTGAATTGAATTTAACCAAAAAAAAAAAAAACTCATTTATCTTCTTTATTTATTTATTTATTAGTATCAGTACTGCATTAAAATTTTTAGACGTTACAATTAAAGAGCTAATAAGGTTTTCATGTCTGATAAGTAAATATAATCCAATAAATTCAAATTTCCTAATGGCCCAGACCAAAAAGTTTAAGGGGGACGAAAAACAAATGAAATTAGACATAAAAAGGAGGGGAGTGGGTTAGACAAAAATAAAATTCGACAAAAAAAAGAAAAGAAAAGAGAGAAGAGATTTTAGAAATAGATATTTCAAATGGATGAAATAATCACTAGAAAAACAAAACCATTGAGATAGCATTTGGTATGAGAGAATCCACATTATTACAAACATCTAGATTTCAAGGAATGTGACATCTAGAATGTAATTATTTCTATGCTTACTTGGATTTGGAATCAAATAAAAATCTTGAGAATATAAAATGCTTATATTTGGTTTATTTCAAATAATCTTATGACTTTTTTTTCCCCAAAATACCATTTGATTCATAAATACATGACATCAAGTCTTTAAAAAAATAAAAAAATAAAAAATTCCCTCCAAATAATTTATAAGAAACAAAATATAAACTATAAATCATGAAATATTCAATGAAACTATAGTATAACATATTTTAAATGGCATGTATAATACAAAAAATAACTATTTAAATTGTCAATTTATAATTTTTTTTTTCTTTTCTATTGGTTAGAGGGTACTAAAGAGAGGTAAAATTGTCCGTTAATAAAAAATATAACTTTATCTATGCATGAGAACGTGGATACCCACATTTTTTAAAAGGGAATCCATATTCTCACAAAGAGACAAAAAGGGCATTAAGTGGAAATCTATATTTCTTTGATATCTAATTTGCTTGTGTAATTTGAAACCAAATGTAAAAACCTTTTAATGTTCTCAAAAATCTTAAAACATTACGGAGGTTTGCATTTTATTTGTTAGAAACTCCCTTGTTACGTTGAGGGGTACACATTTTATTTTTTTATAAACTCTCAACTAAAAAGAAAGAGAAGCAAAACCCACGAGAGAGAGAGAGAGAGAGAGATGCTTACAACTGAGGTGCTCAAGTTTGGGACTGTATCTGTATTTTTTTTTTTTTTTGAGAAGCAACTGTATCTGTAGTTAGGAAGACAATCTTCATTGAAACTATTTATACATGAAGGATATCTAAGATAAACAAGTGCTAATTTTTGTAACAAGAAATAAAGAGGTCGAGACAGGTATTAATTTTAGACTAACAGCAAACTAATTAATAACGTTTAAGGGAGAAACAAGTAGGAAGTAACTGATTATTACTAGAAATATAGCAAATTTTATCTTGCAAAAACTGATTTGTCTATTTGTAATTTGTTAAGATAAGACAAAAATGGAAAATGAAGAAAACAGAACAAACTAAAACGGAACTTACTAAATAAAGAAATAATTCATAGTGGTAATGCAAATATTTAGCTTACAGCTTCATTATCTAATTTTCTGGGATAAGTGGATGAGTTGCAAAGTTGATTGAACATGATATCAATATTGAGAACTATTCCACATGATTATTCTTTTGTATAACAATTAAGTTTATTAGGAAGAAATTTAATTGTTATTCAAAATATAATCTACTTCCACATTGATATCAATTCGTTTAGGGTTTGACTGACATTTTCTATGTTCTCTATATTGTTAGAGTGCCTATGTATCATAAACTCGAGTAACCCTTCACTAGTTACAACTTTATTAATGTTGATAACAAATAAAGATCAACATTCGATCTATATATAAGAATGTTAGAAAAGTAGTTTGATCAGTATTTAAAAGCGAAAAGTTTCTATAAGAAAAAAATGTACACCCTAAGGTGGCGTTAGTTCAATAAGTCATTAGTGCAAAATAAATAGTTTGATTATCATGAACAAAGTAGGAGATAATTCTAGTTGAACCACTCCAAAAGTATAGCCATGGTCATTACAACAACTAGAGGTAACTTCCTTTGTCCATCTCTTGCTGATTTAATCTGTATAATCTTCAAAGAATATTCCAATGCAAGCAACACAATGACTACATACAGTTGAAGTTAATTGCTACATCGATGCTGGATGTTCCAAGCATGTTTTTGAAGGCCACTTTACTTATTTGAACGCCAGTTTGATCTAGCCAATAAGTTTAGTTTGTGTTATATAAAATTTATTCGACAAGTAATAAACAGGGTAATTTGATTTATCAGTTGATCTAATTATAAGAATTTTAAACAAGTAATTTGGTTGATCAGATTTGAAAAATAGATTAAATATTGTTTTCTTTCTTAGACTTTACTAAAAGTTCTTTTAATTCATTCCTAAACTTTAAAAGATTAGTTTTTCGTCCCTTAACTTTTGTAAATGTTTTACTTTGTCTTTATGTAGTTTGCCCTTAGTTTATATCATTTGTAGCCTAACGAAATGCTAATGCGGTATTTGATCTAACTTGGATCAAACCATTTTCTTTTTAAAAAGGCTGGACACGTGGCTTGTTATTATTGATCACATGTAGAAAGAAAATTAGACAAAGAACAAATTACCCTTTATCTCTTGATTAATTTAGTTGTATTAGGGTTGAGTTAGTGCCTCATGAGACAAAACCCAAATGCCTCGTATGTCAAATCAATTTTTGTCCTTCTTTTATGAAATAAGTTCGTTCATCCCTAACCTAGGCAATTCACATACCTGCTTAAGCAAATGAGTCGATGACAAATTGATAACCAGACATAAGGAATGAATATTTGTATGATGAAAAGATAAGCTTCATGAGTGGGAATAAAAAGAATACAGCAAAATTTGCTATTTAGACTGTTTTTAGAAATTTTTTTTTGTGAATAGTATGTGCGTCAAACTATTTAGTTAATTGGACTGATTTTGGAACTCGACTTTGCTAAACTCAACTTTGGGCTGGAAAGCAAATACTATAGTGGCGTTTTTTTAGTTCATATAGTAGCGTTTATAGAAAACGCCACTATAGTTTGAATTTTGGGTCGGAACTCGAGTTTGCCAAACTCGAGTTCTAAAATCAGTCCAACTAACTAAATAGTTTGACGCACATACTGTTCACAAAAAAAATTTCTAAAAACAGTCTAAATACCAAATTTTGCCAAAAGAACACCAATCTCCTTATCAACCAGAAACAAACATTCCCACACAAACATTTCAACAGTTATGGAGAGATAGTTTTGTACCCAACACCATCTAATGGCCACTTGAGCCCCATGGTAGAGCTAGGCAAACTAACATTCATAAAAAAAATGAAGTAAATTAATTCGACTCACGAGGCACATGTGTTTAGTCTCAGGAGACACACTCAACTCTAATTCAATCAAATTGGGGATTTGGGTTCTATCAAGAGACTTAGGGGGTAATTTTGTCTTTGTCTAATGTTATTTCCACGTGTGATCAATAATTGCATGCCACATGTCCAACATTTTAAAAAGAAAGTGGTTTGGTCCAAATCACATCATATAATGCTAAAAAAATTATCACATTAGTATTTTGTTAGGCCATGTAGGATATAAACTAATGGACAAACAGAAAGATATAAAATAAAACTTTTACAAAAGTTTAGGGACAAAAAAAGTGTAACATAAATTTTTGGTAAAAAGTTTATGAACAAAAATAATATTTTACCCTTAAAAATTAGTTGAACAAAAGTATAGTTTTACTAAAAAATATAAAGTTTTAAAAAGTTATATATAAGTCACTATAAACACAAAATTTCTCAATTGCAGAAAATCAAACAAATTGAAAAATGTGTCACAAATATATTATTGTATTAATCAAGTAATGAATATAATCTCTCTTTCGATTCTTTTACAAAATAAATACTCCTCTGATTCTATTTTCTTTGAACTTGACTTGAATAAGAAATCCTCTTGGCTTTGGTTAGAAGATAGATTGAATGGTCTTCACAACAAATCTCTAGCTTTGAGCTTGTTAGAGATTTTTTATTTTTCAAATTCTTCAAGTCCTTTGAATGTTCTTCAAAGATTTTTGGATTTTAAATTGAAATTCTTCGGTACTTTAGAGGCAGAATTTCTCCAGAGTTTTGTCTTCTTGAAAACTTCGTGTTGAAAATGAGAGGGGATATCCTCTATTTATAGTAGTTTCGAGAATAGGCTCTGTGGGGCCAGAAAATCTGCGATCCTGTCCCACTTTGCATTAAGGCCCAAAGCCTAAGCCGAGAAGAACCATTGTCGAGGACGCATAATGAAAGCCCAAAAAAGGGGCCTAAGAATTTGGCCGAAGACGATCTTATGCTTGGCACCCCACAGAACACCTGAAAGAAAGGACGAGCTCAGTGCAGAGGCAGGATAAGTGGAAAAGCTGCCAATACAGTGATAAAGGACTCTGCGCCTGACAGGTCCATGCTCTTCACCATGCTGTTCAACTTTTACAACTGCTCCCAATCACTCTAGGTATGGGCTGATAGGACAAGTCCCCACCCCAGAAAGTGAAACTGACACGTGGATATTGAAAGGAAAGTAAATACCAGTATAAAAGGAAAGAAGAACGGGGGAGGGAGGGATCTCTCTCCCCCCCCCCCCCCCCCTGGAAAAAGAAAGTCCTAAAGGAGGGACAAGGAGGAGAGCATTAAGCTCCTCGGACTGGGTCTGAGGGAAAAAACCCTACAGTCCGCACCGATGGAAGTTTTAGCTAGTCACGCTAGACCCACCTTCATATAAACTTCCATAAAAGCCACGATTAGACCGCCGTCTGGTGACCAAAGCCTAACCTTTCAAACTCACGCTCTACAAATTGTATTGTTTGGGCCCTTTACGTATGAGCCCACTATCATGTGTGGGTCGTTACAAATTGTGTCCCTACAATTGGTGCCGTCTGTGGGAAAGGCTTGTGCATTGGCATGGACGGTGGGTCGAACTCCTATCAACCCAAGGCCTACAAAAACCCCTTCATTACATCCAGCGGTCTGATGTTGTTGCCCTAGTGTGAAGTTCTACTAGGGGCTATGCTTCGAAGCACTAGCAACAAGGACAGTTCTAGGGGCTTCCACCATCAGTTTGACGCCCCATGCCTTGGCCGAGGGGCTAATTCTCGGTACTTAAAAGAAAAAATACAAGTTTTGGACAGAACCAAGGCCTTGTATGGTCCTCGGACTCAAGCCTATGGGGAAACCAACTACTTAGAAGAAAAAATACAAGTTTTGGACAGAACCAAGGCCTTGTATGGTCCTCGGACTCAGGCCTATGGGGAAACCAACTACTTAGAAGAAAAAATACAAGTTTTGGACAAAACTAAGGCCTTGTATGGTCCTCGGACTCAAGCCTGTGGGGAAATCAATTACTTAAAAGAAAAAAATACAAGTTTTGGACAGAATTAAGGCCTTATATGGTTTCCGGACTCAAGCCTATGGGGAAACCAACTACTTAAAAGAAAAAATACAAGTTTTGGACAGAACCAAGGCCTTGTATGGTTCTCGGACTCAAGCCTATGGGGAAACCAACTACTTAAAAGAAAAAATACAAGTTTTGGACAGAAACAAGGCCTTGTATGGTCCTTGGACTCAAGCCTATGGGGAAACCAACTACTTAAAAGAAAAAATACGAGTTTTGGACAGAACCAAGGCCTTGTATGGTCCTCGGACTCAAGCCTATGGGGAAACCAACTACTTAGAAGAAAAAAATACAAGTTTTGGACAGAATCAAGGCCTTGTATGGTCCTTGGACTCAAGCCTATGGGGAAACCAACTACTTAAAAGAAAAAATACAAGTTTTGGACACAACTCGGACGTTGTATGGTCTATGGACTCTGTCCCATGGAGGGATCACCTATTAATAATTGGGTTAATCCTTAGACCGAATGGAAGTCCCGGTTTGTCCTCGGATCCTCAATACCAAGGGAACTAATGCGAATGTGTTGGGGCCCGGTACAACCGTACCTCAGTCCTCGGATCAGAGACCAGGTGTTATCGAAAATACGGCCCAAGTTCCCCATAACTCGACAACCCTCTCGGATGGTTTATTTTGGGTTTCTCATTCTTGGATGACTACCTCACGTGCATTACAGAGCACTTAGCTGTTATCCCGGTTAGTCTCATAAGTTTAATCCCCTATTGGTTGGTGTTGTTACATTTGATAGTCTCAATAAGTTCAAATTAATAGCTTTTTGTTACAAGGTTTCCTGCCCTAAGTATTGTTAAAGAGAAATACACATGAAATACATCCATTCACAAAGTAATTACTACAGAAAAGAAAAATATTTAGAAGGAAATAGAATTATCTTTTATTAAAACAAAGAAATGGTACAACGTACAACGTACAATGAAGGAGCTTAAGTAAGCCAATACTAAAGGCTAACCACATAAACAAAAAGAAAAGATACAAAGGAGAGAGGTGCTGAGAAGAGAGATGTAGCAGTTCCAAAATTTTTGTCTAAGGAAACCATTTCTCAATACTTTTACATGCCCATAACTCGGGCAGCAAAAGAACTTGACGTGGGATTAACACCTTTGAAGAAAAGGTGCAGGGAGCTGGGTATTCATAGGTGGCCACACAGAAAGTTGATGAGCCTCCATATTAGTAGCGCTCGCAATAGAGCGGATAGTGCTGAGGACGGGAAATCCCACTGCTGTCGCACCAAAAATCTGACGCGACCAGTACCTGCTTCGGATTTTGATTGAAAGAGGCAAAGGAATCGCTCCCACCTTGTGAAAACGGAGAACTGTCTTAAGTCTCTGTCTTTCCTGCCCTGACCGCGCCATCCTGAGACTCGGAGAGACCCAGTGCTTCTGGAGCGGGTTTGGTTCCTTCATCCCCATTCATGCTTCAAACACCACTCTAAGGTTTAATTGCGCTAGTAGTAAAAACTTTAAGCACAACTGAAGGATTAGGAATTTGAAGAGGGTGAGGGGTTTATACGTAAAGAGAGTAACCTCCTATCCTGCTTCTTATATAAAGGGGAGGTAGGTGGCATTTAATCTACGAAGATTTCCAAGAAACGCTACGAACGAGGTAGTTTCCGCATAACTCCCAACCTCGTCTGCAACCATAAGACTCGGGTAGCCTCGTAAAGGGGACATATTAAAGATGCATCTCGAACAACGAACTGGCAGGAGAGCATCGTAAGTAAATGTAGAAGAATGTCTCGTAATCCGGCGCAGCTCCCAGAAAAGAGAAGAGACACTGATATTAATGAAGGATAAAACCGGGCGAGTCATGGGTTAGGTCCGACATTGTCAAAATCCTCCTCTCTAACTAAGAGGTTGGGCAGCAGGATTTTGAGGGGCTACTGTGGGGCCAGAAAATCTGCGATCCTGGCCCACTTTGCATTAAGGCCCAAAGCCTAAGCCGAGGAGAATCATTGCCGAGGACGCATAATGAAAGCCCAAAAAAGGGGCCTAAGAATTTGGCCAAGGATGATCTTATGCTTGGCACCCCACAGAACGCCTGAAGGAAAGGACGAGCTCAGTGCAAAGGCAGGATAAGTGGAAAAGCTGCCAATACAGTGATAAAGGGCTTTGCACTTGACAGGTCCATGCTCTTCACCATGCTGTTCAAATTTTACAACTGCACCCAATCACTCTAGATATGGGCTGATAGGACAAGTCTCCACCCCAGAAAGTGAAACTGACACGTGGATATTGAAAGGAAAGTAAATACCAGTATAAAAGGAAAGAAGAACGGGGGAGGGAGGGATCTCCCCCCCCCCCCTCTGGAAAAAGGAAGTCCTAAAGGAGGGACAAGGAGGAGAGTATTAAGCTCCTCGGATTGGGTCCGAGGGCAAAAACCCTACAGTCCACACCGATGGAAGTTTTAGCTAGTCACGCCAGACTCACCCTCATATAAACTTCCATAAAAGCCACGATTAGACCGCCGTCTGGTGACCAAAGCCTAACATTTCAAACCCACGCTTTACAAATTGTATTGTTTGGGCCCTTTACGTATGAGCCCACTATCATGTGTGGGTCGTTACAAATTGTGTCCCTACAGGCTTGATTTTGAATTGATTTGCTTGAAAATATGTAGTAAACTTTGATTGGCCCAAATTTTGCTTAGAGATAATTATCTCTATTTATCTATTTTGATAAATATCATATTTTGATAAAGATAATAATTAACAAAGATAAATAATTATCTCTATTTTATTTATTTATTTTAATAAAGATAATTATCCATCAATTTTGAATAAAAATTTTATCTTTATTTTATTAATTTATTTCAATAAAGATAATTATCCATAAATTTTGAATAAGAAATTTATCTTTATCTTATGGACCAAATGACACGTGGCAAATTTCAATATGTTAATGTGATGTCAATTTGGATTACATGTCATCATTTGACTTAATTAATTTAATGACGTATTAATTTGGAATTTGTTACTAAATTTTGATGTGGCATTTTATAATTGGCTTGACAAATTTTTGACTCCTATAATCACATAAGCTGAATAAGTTTAAAATAAATTATCCTAGCTAAATGAGAACTTAGAAAATAAAAAATCAATCCAAAAGGTGTGGAACATGACAATATAACTGAAAATGTTACTTCTTTTTTTTTTTTTTTTTTTTTTTTTTTTTTTTTTGGGGATACCATTCAGAAAGAAAAGTTACAAGAAGTCTTGGTTGATCATACAGTGTTGCATTGGCATAGTAGTTGCCAACTTCGCTAGGCTACTGACATAACTAATTACACCTCTTGGGACATAGATAGAGTGAAAGTAAACATCATTTTGGGCTAAGGAAGCCCAGTCAGTCAACAAAACTCTTTCCTGCCAGCTGGGAGGCCAAAAACTATTTGTGACATTTACAGCTCTCTTACTACCACATAGGAACAATGAAGTGGTTGAATCCCAAGCTCCTAGCTTTTATAGCTGCCTCGATCATTGCTTCCTGAATGGCTATAGAGACTACCTTCCCTGTACAACTGGTAATCCCCTGCAAAACAACATCTCCTTGTATGCTCTTAGCTTCATAGGCAACCCCAGTCCGATTATGCCTCTTCACTCTAGCAGCTGCAACTTCGATGATGAGCTGCCAAGGTCCAACAACTCTTTGCTGGGCCAAGCTGCAGTGGGGTGAAGAGGAATAGCATCTAAAAGCCTCTTTGTTCCTGCACATAAAGATTGAGGAGTTAGGATAACATCTAAAGGATTAGGCTGCTTTCCTTCATGGATAACTTGGTTTCTGTGAGTCCATATTGTCCAGAGAGTAGTGAACACAGCTTGCAGAAAACACATGCTGTCTTCACTCATATGCTTGTGCTGATGCAACAGTTTCCCAACCCATTGCTGGACAGTCAGGCTATGAAGATCAGAGGTGTGCAAAGCCAGAGAAGAACCATACCAAATAGCTCTGGCAAATGGTTATAAAAGGAAGAGATGAGATGAAGATTCATCCCCTCCCTCACACAGTGGGCAGGAGCTATCAATAGGAATACCCCTACTCTTAAGGGTGAAATAAGTGGGAAGACTATATTCTGGAAAATTTTACTTAACTATATTCAATACCACAATTTTTTGAAGTCTAACTAATCATTTTACTGTGGGACGAGAGATAGCTGATTATTTTTTGGGTACATTAAGTTGGGGAAGGAGATTGAAACTTCAACCCTTGGAGAGACCATACGGTGTCAACTTCCTTAATGATCCTTGTTAGTCCTTCAAATTTTCACTGGATTCTTCAATTGTGATATTAAAAAAAAAAACAATTTCCTTGCGTTTCGGTATTGCATGATGCATCTTCTTTGGAGCCACAATTCCATGCTTCACAGTAGAAACTTTTGCAAATTCTGGTTCGCTTTTGACAGAATGCTGATTCTATCCCACCAGGGACCTCATCTACCAATGACTGCTTTTTACTGTCAAGGAACTAAGTTCGTCAATTAAATCTGCCTTTATTCTAACAGAACCTGAATGATTCTATGGAGTTTACTAGCCAATCTGATGTGTCTTAGTGGTGTAATTGTAATAGTTCTATCATCCAACTACACCTTTTTTTAGCCCCATTTTACGAATAGAAAAGTCAGAACAGATCTAATATCACAATCCACTGTTGTCTTTAAATAATTACAGTGAGCTTGGTGTGACCTTAAGCTCATGTGAGCAGGTGAGCAGGTGTGTTTGATCAAAATTTATATCTTCACTCAAATTAATAATGCTAGATTGGGAAAAAAACTTTCAATTTATTCTAAACTTCATGACTGGTTGTGACTTTGTAACAATTTTTTTTTTATTTTTTTTATTTTTAAAATTGAAATATATTTACTAATGTATTTTTGAACAATCAGTGAAGGTTTCATTTTACTTTGGATTTTCATGCTCTATTTCTATGAAATTTGAAAAGTGCTATGTTTGTATAAATAGGTGAAGAATAAAGGTGTTCTTGAAGTCATATAGCAGTGATGATGCAAAATAAATCTTTGCTACTTGCATCCTAATGGGTATCCAAATTGCTCCTAAATATCCGTCCCTGCTATACAAGCCTTGCTATTTCTCTATCAGTTTGTTTGTCTTGTGATATATTCTAAGGGTTTCCTATAGTTAAGACAAACTCTTGATAATTTGTAGGTTTCGCCTTATGAAGAGAGTGATGAATATGGTTTTGTTCAATGGCTTTTCGGTATGATGCTCTGTTCTCTCCTGTTAGGAAAAATTTTTATATAATTGTGAATAAATTTCACTAAAGCACAGCGAAAGCACAATCACACAAAAATTTACGTGGAAATCCTTTCTCCTTGAAGGAAAAAATCACGAGACAAACTTCGAATAATTTCACTATATTAAATAGAGATTATAACACTTAGAGAGATACAACTTGAAGAAAAAAAAAAAAAACTCTTTTTTTCTTTTCACTCCCTATGTATCTCTCATAATTTTCTCTTACTCTCTATTTTTCTCCTCTTTTGCTTGCTCAGTCACTCACGCAGTTCTACCAGACTGCACTTAGTCCTCATTCTCACTTGCTGAGACTTCTCTTTTCTCTGGAACTTCACTTCTTCAGCCCATCTTCATGGCCGAATGCCTCTCTATTTATTTCTTCATCTTTTCCTTCTTTTCTCCCTTTCACACTATTCACATCAAGTCACAATAAATGCAAGCCAACTTATCTTGACTTTGCTTTAACCAATTTCTTTTCTTCAACTCTTCCTTAGCCAATGACCCTTGCCTTTTGCTTCTTTCTTTTCTTTCTTCCTTCCAACGTGTCCCACAAGTTTAACATCACATATTCATTTATGTGGCTTGACTTTTGTACATCCCTTTCATAAATGTTGCTGAACTTTTGTACATAATTATAGAGGAAAAGATGAACCCAATTCTTCTCTTTTGGACAAACTACTCCAGCAAACCCATTTCACTTTGCTGACTTCTCAGCACTTGTCCGACAAGCTCATTTAAGAGCTAAGACAAAGTGTGGGATGGAACATGGTGCAGCGCACCCAACATCTCCTGAGTCGGAGAATCATAATTTTGCCCAATCAGTATGATCTCTTGAGGTCTGCTCATATCCTTTCCAGCATAGCCGAGGAATTGGCTCACTGTATTGTTATTTTGATGTGATAGTTTAGTTATTTATTCTTTTTTTGTAAAATATTTTTTATTTTCTATTTATGTTCTCTTAAGATTTGTAAAAATGTTCTTAATAAACCTAAAATGTTTCTTTGTTATTTTATTTTTACATTTGTTGGCAACCACTATCAAAATATGACGTGTATTAGATATTCACTCCTTAATTACTGTGAAGGGTTGGTTTTTTTATAGCTTATCATTGTACATGAATTATCTCTAGTCCATATTTCACCTACTGTCCTTGTGAGAGCATGGTAGAGAGTGAGGTTGTCAGTTCAAAATTCATAGCATGTGTAATTTCAATTGTCAGACCGTGAGTTATGTTATTTCACCTCAAAACTAATTCGTGGTGAGGAAGGCATATCTAAATCTTTTATGGTATTCAACATCGTGCACCACAGGCCTGTTTTTAGAGCAGTTGTAAAGAGTCGAATTGTAGTCTCCCCAATAATCCGTCCCTCACAATGACACTCTTGCAACTCGAACATGTGACCATGGTTTTGATACCATTTTTCAGAATGTGAGCTATGCCACTCTACTTCAAACCCAATTAGTGATTAAGAAGACACACTCAAATCTTTTATGGCATTTGACATCACACTCTGCGAACCTATTTTTAAAGCAGTCGTAGGGAATCAAATTGTGGTTTCCCTAATGTTGTGAAATTTTAAAATACTCGCAAGTGTACGAACTGTACCGAAGTATAGTTGGACAAGAACAAGGTCAAACCCACAGGGACTTAAATGAATGTAGGAAAATTAATTAAAACTTAACCAAATTAATCCTAATCTAGTTTAATAAAAATTGGTTGGTTACAATAAAATAAACTAAGCAAATAATAAAATTAAGCAAATAGTTAGACTAAGCAAAATATATAAAGCAATAAAAAGATGTAAACAATCAAGGGAAAGGAATTAAGGTTTTGGAATCCGCCTTGTAAATCATATCAGCATATATTTATGATCATTAATTTTTCCCAACCACTGCATGATAATCTAGAAATCAATCTTGCTATCATGGAAAATATCATCATTAAAATCCTTATTTTAAAAATCAAAAGCATGTTCTTCTTCGCTTCTTAAGTATAAAATCAAATCATCAATTGTATCCGTAGCCAAACAAATCACAAGATATATCCAATTCTAAAAATCAAATCATAAATTGTATCCATTGACAGACAAATCACAAGTGATATCCAATTTTATAATCAAGAATTAATAAACCAAGCATTCAATTAATTAAGACGAATCCTAAATCATGAGAAAAACATGATTGAACTCATATCTAGAATCTCATCTTAGTCAATTGATATGAAGCAAGAATAATTTAAATCATTAAAGAACAACTATTGTGGGAAAAATCAAATCACATAAATATTATCGATAATCCTTAACAAGGTTTCATCCTCAACCCTAATTATAAATTTAGCTACTCATAGTAATTGAAAGAAAACACAAAAATAAAATACTAAACATTAAACTAGACAAATAAAATAAAACTAACTGTCATGGAAGAAAACCAGAGAAGAAGCTGCACTCTCTATACATTCAGCCCTCAGCCCTAGCACTAGCCTCCGCCTATTTTGCCCTAAAGAGCCCTTAAATAGGTCAAGGAATCCTATTACAAGTTGAGTTCTCGTTTGGAGAAAATCCCAGATTTTTAGGCTTCATTTAACCGACTATTTTGTCCCATTTAACGTCAGAATTTGGACTTTTGGTAAACTACAAAGTTCTAGCCCTTTAAGTTAACGTTCCAGCCCAACTTGAATCATCTTGATTGAACATCTGAGCCGAAAGTTATACAAAAAATACTAACTAATGTGCAGTCTAGAATCCTAATCCGAATTAGACTTGGATTTGGTGCAAATTTCTTTTGATTCCTTGCTCCAATTGGACTTAAATTTAATTGGGTTGGTCTTTTCTTGAATTCATGCCTGGCTGGATGTAAGTTGGCTTGATTCAATTGGCCTAGCCCTACTTTGCATGTAAAGCCCTTGTTACCTACAACACAAAGATATTATATAATCAGTCACAAAATAACATAAAAGTAAGGCTAAATATGTAGATATATGAGTACTTTATTGTATATATTTCATGTACATCACCTAACATCCATTAATAAATAAATGAAAATTCATCCTACTGACTGCACCAACTTGTCTTTTGATGACCTGTAGTGAATATACGTGAAATTCCCAGATTTGTGAGATGCAAAAATAGAGAAAAAAATATACGCCAAAGAATACAATCACACAATACAATATTTATGTGGTTCGACATTTGCCTACATCCCTGGAGTTGTAGTGATATCACTATTCACAGAGAAAAAAATACAAGATGCGGCAGTGCAGTTTTCTCTCTCAACACAACACATCAAAACCCTAATCTCTAAACAATTGTAGTACTTTTATATCGATCCAAGTCATAATCTATAGCAAACACAACTGGACTCCACAAAGCCTAACATATCTCCCACCACTTGGAGACTAGTTTATTAATCACCAATATCAGTTGCATACCTCCAAACATAATCCTTTATCCCTACAACTCATCCTTTGGTCCTCAAGCTAGAAGACCAATTGAAGCTATGCATAGCTTTAGCTTCTCAATGGTGACATCCTTAGTCAACATATCTGCCAGATTCTTAGATCCAAAAATCTTCTCAAGTATTAACAATTCATCTTCAATAAGATAATGGATAAAGTGGTATCTCATCTGTATATGCTTCAAATTTAAATGAAAAACTAAATTTTTAGCAAGACAAATTGTACTATGACTCATTGTGTAAAATGCCTATCTCTTACTTCTTACCCAATTCATCCAAGAAGCTATGTAACCAAATTATCTCCTTTGCAGCTTTAGTCATGGCAACATACTCAGCTTCTGTAGATTTGAAGCCTAAGATATAGTTGTACCACCCAGAGTAAATATTAACCAAGTAGTACTCTTTTTGCTGTCAATATCACCTATTAAATCAAAATCTACATAACCTTGCAATTTTAAACTTGCACATGTGAAGCAATGACATGCATCTGATGAACGTATCAGATATCTCAGAATCCTCTTAACTGCCTCCCAATGTTATTTTCTTGGCCTACTCATGTATCTATTCACAAGTCTCACAGCATGTGCAATGCCTGGTCTTGTACACACCATAGCATACATTAGGCTGCTAATAGCTGAGGCATAGGGTAACTTGCTCATATTGTCCCTTTCTTCCTTCATCTTTGGTGAATTTTTTTTACTTAATCTAAAATGACTACCAAAAGGTTTGCTCACTGGTTTAACTTCATTCATGTTAAACCTGTTAAGAACCTTCTTCACATACTCTATTCATGAAAGCTTCAATGTACCATTAGCCTTGCCTCTAGTGATTCTCATACCAAGGTTTTTTTTTTTTTTTTTTTTTTTGGGGTGTAAATGCACTTTTCGTTCCTACATTTTGCACTTTTTTTCTATTTTGGTCCCTACATTTTATTTTTACCAATTTTAGTCCCTAAACCAATTAACGTGTGACATTTAAGTCCTTACCGTCAGCCAACTAACGGGGAAAGCTGATGTGGCTGTCGAAGAACTAAAAATCATTTAAAAAAATTAAAAATCTACCATGGCAAATTCTGCCTTGCCACGTGGCCTTCTCGCCCAATTTACTTCGCACGTGTCCCTTATGTGACCACCACTACCACGTTAATCTCCCAAATCAGTACCAAAAAACCCAAATCAATACCAGAAACCCTAACAACAAAAAACATTCCTTACCTCCACCCACACAGCTATTCCTCAAAGCACAAACCAGAATAAAAGTAAGCTGTTCAACAAGTTCTAGCATGAGGAGGAGAGCACCAATGAGGTGCTACTGTAATGAAAAAAACTGTTATAGTTGTGTCATGGACATTAGACAATCCTGGCAGAAGATTCTACGGTTATCCAAACTACTAGGTAAATTGTTTAAGTGGGCTTTGCTACATTAATTAATTTCAGTATTTTGTTTCAATTTGTTGCTGCAATAGTTTATGGGTTTTCATTTTCTAAGCATTATTTGCATTTTAGGTGGGGCGTAAGTGTAAGTTCTTCCAATGGTGTGATGATGAGATATGTGCTCGTGGTAAGGGTGCTTATCCCACAACAAAGGCAGAGGATTATCACACTTGAGGCTGAGATTGCAAGTTGCAAGAAGAGGGAGAAGTTTTTAGTTGTGGCTATGGCATTGTTAGTGGTGATGTGTGGAGTTCTGTGTTTGGTTAGGTAATGTATGTAGTGTTGGTAGTGTAAATCTATGTAGGGTTATATGTAGGGTTGGCAGTGTTAATGAGATAGGGGTGAGTAAACTGTTGCAGTGTTTGAGCACCACCTGCTATGTGCAAGCAACAAGTGCTACTGTTGGTGTGTGCTGCTGCCGCTGATGTTGTGTGTTGCTGCTGTTGATGCTGCTATTATTATCAATATTGTTAATAGGGTTGGCAGTTTAAATGTATGTAGGGTAGTGATTGTTATGGGAATTATTAGGGCAGTGTTAGTTTATGTTTTGCTAGCAATGTGTATAATTTTTGTATGAGATGTGTTTAGCCATGTATTACCTCGTAATTTTGTGCTCCTGCCAATTATTAGCAATGTAACCCACTTCCCTGTGAAATGAATACACTTTTTGTGCCCATGTAAATGTAAATTTTGATTTGAATGCATCTACCTATGGATTCCACAATGTGAATGAAATGAATACACCTATTGTAGAAAATTATTGCATTACAAATTCATTAACCGCTGAAAATAACAGACTCAATATTAACCAGAACAAAATCTATTTTGAATACAAATACATTAATTGCCTCTCATTGATGTGAGTACCAAAAGTATGCCAATATATATATGTTCAACACCTACTATCACTACCATCACTTACAATAACTGCCTCACTGCTATCACTTTCAATTATACTATTGCTCTGTATTCCAAAACAGGACGCAAGATTCAATATTAAACTAAACAACACAAATTGAATAGAAATACATCTTCAACTTATCATTGACTGCTACCCATTGGTATGAGTATTAAAGTAGGACAAAGGGTTCATTTTTAAACAAAACAACACCTGCTATCATCTCCAGAATTGCACAAAACATACTGGCATTGTTCAACTACAACACTAACAACCACAATCAACCCAAAACACCAGTTGGTACACAATCACCATAATTACATAGTTAAGCCAAAATAGGGCATTGTTTCATAGTTAACCTTATCACCATAAATACACAAAACAATTGGCATAAATACACAATACAAGTGACCCTCATCAACAAAAGGAAAAATCTACTTCTTGCTCTCTTCATTTCCTTGGACCTTGCATAGATGATTGACTCCCAGCATGTCTAATTGCTTCCATGTATCTGGATGCATTCTTAGAAGCCTTCGGAGTCTCTGATGTGACCACCCTTTTCTTTTTTTCCCTTGAGGTTGGGTTGCTGCTGTTGGAGTTGTGATGTGCACCTGACTGGTGTGGTGTATTTGGGGTGGAGCTATACTGCTGTGTATAAGAGTGGATGAATGTGCCTCTACTTGCTTCAAATGGATTGGATTGGCGTATACTGGTCTGATATAGGGCATACTGGTTTGATATGGTGCAAATTGAGTGGCTGACCCTGTCCAGGATTGGGACGGAGCACTTAGTCTGAACTGGTATGGTGCACTTGGAGTGGATGGGCTATTTCCTCCAATCTCACCCTTGCAACTTCTCCTATTATGCCCTAACTTACCACAAGCCTTGCACTACTTAGAGATGCTAGCTCTCTTACTTGTTGGCTCATTAGGTTCCCTTACTCTCTTCTTCTTAGGCCTACCAGGTGGTCTTCTTTGACAAAGGGCTGAACTGGGATCACACCACTTGGTCTCCACATATTCTGCCCATTGATTGGTGCTATGATTGGCTTGTAGCATGCTCTGTATGTAGATACATGGTAACAGGGATGAATATACTGCTCAACATCTTGTCTGTTGAAAAATATGCAGGAGATTGCATGAGCATATGGTATGCTAGTTATGTTCCACTTCCTACAACTACAGTGTGTTGTGGCCAAGTCAATAGTGAAACTCTACAGACCTTTTTTCACTTCAAACTGTGTCTGTCCTGCTCAACAAGCTAAACACCCATTAACTGCCAACTTTTCCTTGTGCAACCTCTTCATCACCTTGGCACAAATATCTGACTCTAGCCTCACACCCTTCTCTCTGTTCTCTTGGAACCTAGTCATCAGATATAACTTGATACACTCAAGCTACAATCACATACAAGTACAATGAAACATTAAATATTAATTGCAACAACTGCCAAAAACAGTACTAAACAATCACTATAATTAAATGTAGGTGATCATAAATACTCATACCATGCTAATTATGGGCTTAGATCTGAATTTAAGAATCCTGCTATTGAATCTCTCACACATATTGTTGAGTATGGTATTAGTTAAGCCATCCTCACTAAACATGTGTCTGGCCCATTTTGTTGTTGAGTGAGTATCCAACCAACTGTGTGCATCAGCATCAATCTCCTTCAGCTCATCCTTCACCCTATCAAACTCTTGTTTGTAAGTTGCCTTGGCTGCCCTCCAAAACATATCTCTGATCAAAACACTAGGATGGTTTTTCCTGAAGTTGTTATAGTGGTGCCTGCAGCAAATCCTATGTTCATACTGTGGCCAGTTGTCAATGAATGTTTGTACCAACTCCTATCACAAACAGTATCACAGGCAAGTATGTGAAGTTAGTGGACCAAAAGTACAATGACTAAATATAGATTAAAACAACCAAATAGAGAATTAACTACACACCTTTTGCTGGTCTGACATAAACACCCATCTCCTATTCTGGCCTATGTCTGCAAGTAACAGGTTGATGAACCAAGTCCAAGAGTCCTTGGTTTTATCCTCTACCACTACATATGCAAGTGAGAAATACTCTTCATTAGGATCTCTACATATTGCAGTAATCAATTGCCCCCTCCCCCTGACTTGTTTTTCAAATGGTAGGCTTCCAAATTAATCAATGGCCTGCATCCAGCCAGAAACCCCTTCTTGCATCCCTCCAAACATATGTATAGCCTCTCAAAATAAGGCACTCCACACACCAAGTCCATCTCAGTTGCTAAATCACCATCATTGAAGGTATGTACCTTCATAAGTATTGTACTGCCAAGACTAGACCTCCTTAATTCCTCACAGTACTCCCACAGCTGGTTGTATTGTTGTGTATAAGCTCCATCCACATATTCTCTAGCCTTATCCCTAGCTCTACTTGCTTTTCTTGCACTTATGTTTATGGAATACTTCATATGGACATCATCTTGGATGTCTCTTAGCTTGATGTTAGGCTGTCTTTTTACCTTCTTCATCAACTTCTTCCCAATGTACGATGAAGTACACCTAGGGTTCTTAAATCATGTATGTTCCAAAGTCAATGTCCTTAGTTGGTAGCTCCTCTCCCTTTGCACCTTTATTAGATAGGCAGCAAACTTGTAGTTTTCCTGGCAGATAGCTCTTACCCTTTGCAGGTTATTTTTTACAAATTTGATCTCTCATCCACCATGAATTGCATATTCTGTTATACCTTCCTTGAATTGCTTGGGTGTTGTAAACAACATATCTTTTTCAAAAGAAATATGCTTTGCCTTAGCCACTGGCTTAAACACAGGGAACTTCTTCACTTCTTCATTTTTCTATCCCTTACCATTTCCCACATGTGTACTTCTATCATCCTCAGCATCATCATCACTGTCATACCCAAGCTCATCATCAGATGATGATTCCACCAGACTATGCAATTTCTCACTCTCATAATTAGAGTTCATTACACCAGCACCTATTTGACCTGGTTCAATAGCATCATCATCATCCTTACCATCCCAATTGTCACTACTGTCTTCAACAAAGTCCCTAACACTATGGTTCCACTCTACCTCATCATCTAGTCCACTTCCCCCACCACCACTTCCCCCATTATCATTGCCATCACTTATAATAAAGACCTGAGGTGGGTGCTCAATAATAGGTTCTTTACCTACTTTCCTTGAACCCACATGGGAAGCAACAACCTCAATAGGAGCATCAACATTAAAAGTTTGATCACTAGCATCCACCTCAGTTGGCTCATCCTCATTGTTAAAAGTTTGATCATTAGCATACATGTCATCACTATCATAAAAACTATAAAATTCACCCCCCATCATGGTTATCATCATAATTGCTATCACTATAATCACTATAATAACCCATAGGGCCTTGCTCCATTGCCAATGGTTGTACACCCTCACTAACATCCTCTCCTTCATCAACTAGTATAGGATCATCTACTGGGTGCTCCACATACACATGAATCTCTTCATGACCTTTCACTAATTCTGTCATGTATATGGCATCATCATCGACAACAACCAAATGGAAGTTTGCCCTTTCTTGGTCCATACCAGGTATTGTATACCACAACCTGCTAACAGATGTGTACCCAAAGTCTCTACATATACCCTCTATCTTAACCTTGGACCACTTATCAGGGTCACAATTATCAATTACATATACTTCACCTCCTACATATGTTTTAGGGTTCTCAGTAAAATAGACACCATGATGCACAGATATACTGAATATGTCATCCATTCTGAATGCCAAAACAACCTCAAAACCAATTAAACAATGCTAGTTAAAGAAAAAGAACAAAACAACTCTTATTTAAGAAAACACTGCTCATTTACCAACATAGCACTAAATGAAGTAGTTCACTCTGCATGCAACATACACCCTCAATACCAATTAAACAATGCAAGAACAATACAACACTCATTTACCAACACAACACCTAATAAAATATTTCATTCTGTATGCACACAACACAACACTCAATAAAGTATTTACCAACACAACACTAATCAAATTTCATTCTGCATGCACTCAACACAACACTCAATAAAGTATTTACTAACATAATACTAATCAAATCATTTTTCACAACACAGCACTGACTTAGATAGTTCTGTCGTACTAAAATAGACATGCATAGTTATCAAATTACACAAAAAACCCTCATACAATACTGTTAGGCTTACTTAACTATCTTCAACAGGGGCACATAGGGAACACATGGACCACAATCAAAAGTAACATACAAAAGCATTCAAAAAAAAAAAAACAAAAACATTGTGGCCCCTACTACCAGAACCAACCAACAAGCATATTGTAAAGTTATAAATAAAGACATAGATAGAGAGAGCAAATACCTTTTCACATACACAGAGAGAGAAAAAAAATACTGCCTTCAAGTGGCAAAGATGGGTTTTGATGGTGATGGTGGCTTCAAGTGACAAAGCTGGTTGATGATGGTTGATAATGGTGGTTTCAAGTGACAGAGGGGGATAATGGTGGTTTTAGAGAGAGGCTGATGGTGATTCTAGGGATGTATGGCTAATTTGGGGATTTTCAATGTATACGTGCCATGTTTAGTGGGTGGTTGACTCACATGAGGGACACGTGTGAAGTAAGTTGGCAGGAAGGCCACGTGGCAAGGCAGACTTGGCCACGGTGGATTTTTAATGTTTTTAAATGATTTTTAATTCTCTCCGTCAGCCACATTAGCTTTCCTCATTAGTTGGCTGATGATAAAGACTTAAATGTTACGCGTTAATTGGTTTAGGAATTAAAAGTGGTAAAAATAAAATGTAGGGACCAAAATAGAAAAATGTGCAAAATGTAAGGACTAAAAGTGCATTTACGCCTTTTTTTTGTTACTCCCAAATCCTTCATTACAAACTGTTTCAACGATTGCTTCTTCAAATCATTAATCTTTTTAGTGCTGGACCCTGCAATTAGTATATCATCCACATATAGTAGAAAAATGATACAAGAGTTGTCAAAGAACTTAACATAGCAACAATGATCAACTTCAAATCTCTTAAACCTAGTTCTACACACAAAACTATCAAATTTCTTGTACCATTGTCTTGGAGCTTGTTTTAAGGCATATAAGCTCTTTCTCAATTTGCAAACTAGATCTTCCTATCCTTGAGTAGTGAACCTCTATGGCTAACATGTGTAAATGTTTTCCTCCAAATCACCATAAAGGAATGCCATCTTCAAATCTAACTGCTCAAGATGTAGATTCTTTGCAGCCACCATTCCCAGTCCCAGTCTAATTGTTGACATCTTCACAACTAGAGAAAAAATTTCTAAGTAGTTAATGCCTTTCTTCTGCTCGAAACCTTTGACAACAAATCTAACATGAAATTCTCAAATCTGTGAAATGCAAAACTAGAGAAAAAAAATATGCGCCAGAGAAAACAATCACACAAAATAATATTTACGAGGTTTAGCAATTTGCCTATGTCTACCGAGTTGCAGTGATTTCACTATTTACAGGTAAAAAAATACAATATGCGGTAGTACAGTTCCCTCAACACAATACACCAAAACCCTAATCTCCAAACAACCATAGCACCTTTACCACGTGCTCTCATGCACCAACACCTTCCACTCTACCACATCTGCCCTAATGAAGTTAGTATTATGTCTTCCCGTTACGTTAGCATATTGACATCAACATATGCTAACTTTTGTGCTGACTTTAACCGTTGTTGTTGACCATTGATTACCACCGTTGACTTTAACCAAAGTAAAAAAATTCAATAGGGTCTATCTTGCTCAGTTTTTCACATAAATTTCAATTTTGGATTTCGTTTCTCCGTTTAATGTCTCTAAATCCCACTTTGTGGTCATTTTCTTCATTATGGCTTAACAAAACAAGTGAGACATTATACTTCCTATTACCATCATTTTGGATGGTCCTACTAGCTATCATGCATGGTCTAAAAATATGATAGTCTTTCTCAAGGGTCGCAAACTATGGAAGTATGTAATTGGTACAATTCCTAAGCCTATACCAACACCTTAGTCCAAGACTGTAGATGCGATGCCTTAAAGTCTACAGCTGTAATATAGGATGATTATAAAGCATGCCTAGAAGAATGAGAGAGTATTCAAAGTAAAATCTTGTCTTGGTTAATCAATACCTCTATGCCTTCCATCCGTAGTCTTCTTCCTCATCTTGGTACTGCTCAGGTTACTTGGATATTTCTATCCAATCGCTACAATTGCACTAATGATTCAAACCTGGAGTTTCATATTGAATCAAATCTTTATTAGATGCACCAAGAGATAGGCTAGTCTATTTCTGATTATTATTCTTAGAATTCTTCTATGTGGGAACAACTCTCTACTAAAGATCCTTCTCTAAAGTATCTTGAAGACATTGAGCTCTTTACCAAATATTAGGACCACTGTCAATTTATGCATTTCATGATAGGTTTACATGAGGATTTTGAGCTTACTAGGGATTTCTTGATTAGATAGTCTCCTACTCCTTCTTGTGATGCTACAATCAAAGAGCTCATGTCTGAGAACAACCATATCACATGTCATCATCTAACCATGTATTGGCTACATGCTCTCCTCCTCCATAGCCTCCCATTGTTGTATTCACTGCTCCTCCACAGATAAACTCTAGGCATCCCATCTCTCAGTCTTCCAAAGGTGCCCGTTGTGTGTTATGTCATGCCAAATGCCAAGATATCTCTATTTGCCGCAAACTGTAAAAATTCATACAAGAGTAGAACAAAGGTCCTTTTCCTGAGGCAATCGTTATGTGTCCCTCAGATTCATCAGTTTCTACAGGTTTGTCTTTGACTTCCCCATTTACTGAAACTAATATTGTTGTTGTAGTTCAATAGGTTTTATCTCGAACTTCCATTGCCCTTTCTATCACCTCAGTTAACCATTCTTGGCTTTTTGACATTGCATATATGTTGTAACAACATGATCCCTAATGCATCACAATTCTCTAAGGAAGTGTTTTTGGAAAATTATAACTCTTTTTGGACTAAATAAGCTTTTTTTTTTTTCTTTCTTTCTTTTTTTAAATAAGGACCACGAAAACCGTAGGGCATGCGTACGTGTACACGTGTATGCGCACGCATGCTTAAGCTCAGTGTGTACATACTTCATGCATGCGTACGTATACATGGGCACGAGTACGCATGTTAGGGTTCGAGAAACTAGAAAGGAAAGGTTTTCTACATTAAAAACTTGGTTTGGAATGAATCCCACATCGTCTGGGAGTCGCCCCAAACCTCTATTTTCAATTATATAAAGCTTGAAATGGTAGACTTTCATAGGAGGATGAACTTTGAAGGAAAACACACAAGATTCACTAGAAAATAGTGAATCAAAGAGGAAGTATTTCACAAAACACCATTAAGTCAATATTTTTCTTATTAAGACATTTTCTGGTCTTGATCTTCAAGTTTTAAAGGTTTACTAACTGATATTGGTTTGGTTGTGACTAGATTGACTAAGGGGAATCAAAATCAAGCTAAGGACCCTTTGTTTGGAGGTAAAGGTTCTAAGCTTTGTCTTTGTTTTTCTCTTGTTTTAATTCTTGTTTTATATGTTTCGTTTGCTTTATATATGCTTTGACATGCCTGTTTAGTTTAGGTTAATTTTGCTTTTCTGTATTAAGCATGTTAGGTTATTAGATTTTAGCTTCTGCTTGTCTAGTGATCTTGTTTTATGGGCTAAGGTTTAAGGCGTGTATGTGTGCGCATGCTTACTGCATGAGTACACATACTTAAAGTATGTGTATGCATTCAACTGGGTTGCACACCCAGGCCCTATGTATGTGCATGCATACTTATGCCCAGAAACCCTAATCCGAGCCTTTTTGCTTTTGTTTCCTTGTTTTATTTATACAATATACCTCTGTCTAAGTTGTTTTTCTTAGCTTTAAGCCTCCGCTTCTTTGTTTTGGTTTGCTTTATTGGTTTACCTTTTTTATGCTAGTTAGGGTTTTAATCTATTGATTACCATGAACATGCATATAATATGAACATGCATTGATGCATAGGTGATGTGATGCAATGAGGTAAATGAGGTAAGTCATGCATTCACATGGACATGCATTGCTTTTGAATATGATCTTGCCTTGGTGATGAACATGAACATGTTTGTTTGAATACCATCTCTTTGACGTTTAGGTGAAGTAACATGCTTGTTTGATTCTGCCATGCTATGTTTCTGGGATGATTATGCCATGTTTGTGTGTCTTAGTTACATGCTAGGGTGTGTGTGAGTTTGAATAACGATTTTGAGTTTGCCTTTAATAGGATTAAGATGTGGAACACAATGAGTGGAAACCGACCCACAGGTCAGGTGGGGTTGGGTGTTTGGAGTTTAGGTATGGGGATGGGAAGGGATTAGGCACCCAACCCCATACCTAAACTCCGGACACATGCTCTGGTAGTAGATCAGTCTTTCCATGAAGGGTGCTAATAAATTTTTTCTAGACCTAATCAAGGTGGCGACTCCATTTTTCTCCCCCATGGTCCACCCTAGGCCAAGGCGTACCCTTACCGTTGTGGGCGCTTGGTCCTACAACAGACCATAAGGTGGACGTATGTTTGAGTATGTTAATATGAAATACTAGATAAAAATAATGTATATCAATTGGTTAAATAGTTAAAAGGGGGGAAAAACCCATATCCCATAATATAAATAAAAAGAAATTGAAGTAAAATATAAATAAAATGAATGAAATGGGGAAATATTTATGGAGGCCCAAAATATTTTGTGGGTGATATTTGAGTATTTTTTGGTAAATGAATATATATGAGTTATATTTATGGGGAAATATAACCAATTGATATACATTATTTTTATCCACCGTATGTTTCTTTTTATTTCTCTTTAGTTCTAAAATAAAATACAATTATGAGTTTCCCACACCAAACATCTAAAGACTCAAAGCCAATCACATCATTTACAAAACACACAACATCTAACCTCAACATCAAAACAAAAAGTTGTCATCGTCACTCAATAAATAAATAAATAAATAAATAAATAAATTAGCCCTCTTCCTTGGTTATAGCTAACTCATACGGGTTAAGATTAGATAAAACGACAAAGTTGGAGTTAGGTTGGTTTCTTTGAAAGGTTAAACATATATGACATCACTCTTGGTTATGATGTATTTGAGATGAGATGCCATGAATGGTTGTAGGCATGTATATGTAAAGGAGTAGAAGTGCAAGTGGTTTTTAGCTTGAAACATTGAACCTAGGGGGAAAAAAAAAGGTCTTACAAAAAATCCTTATTCTTTAATAAGAAAAGTCTTGAAACATTGAATCAAAGAAACTAAAAGTCTCTATTTTTTTTGTTCTTATCCTATATATGGCTTTAAAGATTATTTCAATTATCTTTTCAAAGAGAGTGCCACATGACAAAATCTCATTCTCTCCCGCATGAGGTCTCTGCTTATATATATATATATATATATATATTGATGATTGATGACTAATCGATTGGAGAGAGAGAGAGAGAGAGAGAGAGAGAGAGAGATTCCATTTGATTTATTTAGGGTAGAAAATTTATATATGTTGTATATAACAATGTTAACAACATGTTTTAAAATTTTTGTAGCTATTGCTTAGGTGTCTTGAGAGAAAATGAAGCCCTAATTTTGTAACTTGAAAATTTGTGCCTCATTTTTGTAAAGTAAATTAGTTTTTTTTCCTATAAGAAAAAAGAAAAGGATGCAACATTATTAGAATCTACATCTCATAAACTTTTGAACAACAAGTAATTTTATTTTTATTTTTATACTGGATAAGAATTGAGAAAGATATGAGAAATCAAAGTTTTGAAAAATTAGGACTCTAAAGGTAGAAGATGACCCTTTAGAACTACACCCGTGATCTCTTAGACAAGAAAGACAAGGATCCACCCCACCCATGTCAAGATGACCAAATGGTTGACTTATTTAGGTTTGTAAATTCTTGATAGATTTTAATATGCTTTTTCCACAACAATTGTCACTTTTGGTTTCCTAAAACCCACTTAGAGTTGTCTAAGTTTGGTTGGTGGTGAAATAGGAAGAATAAAAAAGAACCTCATGCTCTCCCGCATGAGGTCTTTGCTTATTTATATATATATATATATATATATATATATGTTGATGATTGATGACTAATTGATTGGAGAGAGAGAGAGAAACTCCATTTGATTTATTTAGGCTAGAAAATTTATATATGTTGTATATAACAATGTTAGTAACATGTTTTAATATTTTTGTAGCCACTGCTTAGGTGTCTTGAGAGAAAATGAAGCCCTAATTTTGTAACTTGAAAATTTGTGCCTCGTTTTTGTAAAGTAAATTACTATTTTTTCCTATAAGAAAAAAGAAAAGGAAGTTACATTATTAGGTTCTACATCTCATAAACTTTCAAACAACAAGTAATTTTTACATTTTTTTTATTGGATAAGAATTGAGAAAGATATGAGAAATCAAAGTTTTGAAAAATTAGGACTCTAAAGGTAGAAGATGACCCTTTAAAACTACACCTGTGATCTCTTAGACAAGAGAGACTAGGATCAACCCCACCCATGTCAAGATGACCAAATGGTTGACCTATTTAGGTTTGTAAATTCTTGATAGATTTTAATATGTTTTTTTCACAACAATTGTCACTTTTGGTTTCCTAAAACCCACTTGGAGTTGTCTAAGTTTGGTTGGAGGTGAAATAGGGAGAATAAAAAAGAAATGAGAGAAAATAAGGTTTGAGGTTGTTTGGTAAGGAGAGAAAAGTAAGAGGATTTTTGGTGGGACTCAAACATTTTCTCCCCTAGCCCACAAAAAACATGTCTCTCTACAATAGAGAGAAAACACAATGAAAAACTTGGTTATTGCTTCAGTCAATTGCTCTTACAATATTAACCCCATTCTTTAATGTTAGTCACAATACAATCTTTCTCTTGCTTTCATGAATCTTTGTCTTTTTCTTCATTTGTTTGTCCTTATTTTTATCTCTAGGCAGTTAATCACATTACAATCTTCCTCTAGCTTTCATCAATCTTTGTCTTTTTCTTCGTATGATTGTTTTTATTTTTAGGGTAAATTGCAAATTACACCCTTAAAGTTTGGAGATGTTTATATTTTACACCTTGAAATTTCAGAATTTAAATTTTATCCTATGAAGTTTGGAGGTGATTAAATTTTACACCCTAACATTTCAGAATTTGGTTTTTATCCCCTAAATTTTAGAATTTTACACCTTAATGTATAAATTTTACTCCCCAAACTTTGGAGATATTTAGATTTTATATCCTGAAGTTTCAATATTTGGGGGTATAAAATTCAAATTCTGAAACATTAGAGCATTCTCATCAGCTATTTCATAAAAAATGTCATTTTAACACAGCAAAAGCCTACTTTATTATTTTACCACATCATTTTACAATATCCCATTCATTGGATGTTTCATCCTTCAATTATATACATTAAAATAATATTTACTATACATTAAAATAGTATATTAACTCCTCCCTATCATCATCACCATCAACAACAGCAACAACGGCACAACCACCACTGCCGCAACAACACTAACAACCACCACCGGCACAAACCCACATCCAACAACGCCACCTTTTAAAAAAAAAAAAAAAACCAGAAAAAAAAATCCACAACAACCCACCACATTCACAAACCTCAAAATCCATTCCAAATCAAACAAAACCACAACCACCACTACCGCAACAATGGCCACCAACAACCACTGCCACAACAACACTGACAGCCACCATTGGCACAAACCCACATCCACCTACAACACCTTATAAAATAAAAAATAAAAAATAAAAAAAATCCACAACAACCCAAAAAATAACTCCACCACCACCCACAATCACATGAAACCCACAACCGAAAACCAAAAAAAGAAAAGAAAAAGAAAAAAAGAAAAAAGAAGAAGCCCAAACTTACATACGATTGTGAGGCCAAACTTCATGGCAACGGTCTAGGCGGAGAAAAAAGAAGAAAGAGAGAGAGAGAGAGATATATATATATATATATATATAGAAAAATGAAAAAAAAAAGAGAGAAAAAAAAAGAAAAAAAGAAAAAAACAGAGAGATGAAGCTTCTGGAGAAAGAAGAAGAAAAAAGGAAGAAGAAAAGAGAAAAAGAGAGTGAAAGAGATGGAGGAGTGGTGGAGAAAGAAAGAAGGAAAAAAAAAAAGAGAGAAAAGAGAGAAAGTCATAAAGGATGAAAGAGAAAATGAATATATATATATATATATATATATATATATATTTTAGCATTCCAATCCGTACCGTTCCATCTTTGGAATGGTACTATTCGCATGTGGTAAAAATTATGGCATTTGGAACATCTCATGAGAAGGATTTTTTGGTGTTTGGTGTGTCAAATGCCAAATATTTGGCATTTGACACACTTGATGAGAATGCTCTTAAAGCATTCTCATCAGTTGTTCTATAAAAAATGCCATTTTGACACACAAAAACTTACTTTACTATTTTACCACATCATTTTACAATATCTCATTTATCAGATGTTCTATTCTTCAATCCTATACATTAAAATAATATATATATCACATTAAAATATTATTAAAAAAAAAACTTCAAACAGTAATATATACTGCACAACCCTGCATCACAACTGCCCATAGCACACCACCACCACCACTACCCATAGTAGCCCACTGTTGACAACCATAACCAAAACCCAAAATCAACCAACCAACCCACTACCACTGACCACCATAGCTAAAATCCAAAACCAACCAAAACCGAAAATCAGCCCACACCCACCGCCATAACCCACCAACATCAGCCATCACAACCCATGAAAATCAGCCCACCCACCACCATAACCCACCAACATCAACCCATTAAAACCCATGAAACTCAACCCACATCCACCAAAAAAAAAAAAAAAAAACCAAGGCGATCTGATCTGAGAGTGTGAGATGGATGCTGCTGCATGGTGGACACCGATCTGCCCATCCGAACCCACCCACCACCGATTTGTCCATCCGAAGCCACCCATTGCCCAACCCACACATCAAACCACAGCAAAAAAAAAAAATAATAATAATAACAAAAAAACCACAACTAGAGAGAGATCGACGTGGAAGTGATGTGTTGACATTGGCGTCGCAAAGTGGGTCAGTGATCAATGGCGAGCCTAGGCGGCCTTTGTCTCTTGGCGTGATGAGATCGACGAGGCGAGATCGGCGTGGCGAGATCAGCGTGGCGAGATCTGCTTGGCGAGATCGGCGTGGCCAGATGGCAATGAGAATGCCAGAGAGAGAGAGAGAGAGAGATGTGTTGCAGACGGAGAGAGACAAATGATAGGAGGAGAGAGAAAAAACGAATTAAATAAGCCAAACAGTGTTTGGCATTGATGTCCGTACCGTCTCATATTTGAGACGGTACTGTAGATATGTGTCAAATTTTTTGAGATTTGGAACAACTAATGAGGGTTGGTTTTTGGTGTTTGGCACACCTAATGAGAGTGCTGGTGTGAAATTTAATCACTCCTAAATTTTAGGAGGTAAAATCTAAATTTTGAAATTTCAAAAGTTTCAATATTTGGGGGTATAAAAATCAAATTTTGAAACATTAAAATGTGAAATCTAAGCACTCTTAAACTTTAGGAGGTAAAATTTAAATTATAAAATTTCAAAAGTTTCAATATTTGGGGGTATAAAATTCAAATTCTGAAACATTAGGCTATGAAATCTAAGCACTCCTAAACTTTAGGAGGTAAAATCTAAATTCTAAAATTTCAGAGTGTAAAATCCAAACATCCTTATACTTTAGGGGTATAATTTACAATTTACCCTAATTTCTATCTTTGGGTAGTAACATGTTGCCTCATGTTGCCCATATTTTTTTTTTTTTTTTTTTATTGGCCATGATTTTTGTTTTAATAAACTTGGTAGGATTTTTTTATTGATTGTTTGTTTATTTTTTTAATTGAACACAATTTTTTTAATAAGGGCATATGAATCAATTTACACCAATTTTTCCCTTAAAAAAATTTATTCCAACTTTATTTTTCATCCTCTTATTTTTCTTTTCAACTAAACAAATGAGTTTTTTATATCTGCCACTCAAGATTTGTTTAAATCTATCAGTAACAATCTGTCACTTAGGATTGTTAATTAGAATTTATGGTTGATTCACAAAAAATAATGCTTCATCCACAACAATTTCACAACTAATCATTTGTGGCAACAAGTTGTTATTGGTTCAAATTAGACGTAAAACTGATATTGATAACATAGCTATTGATATTTAATTTTCTATTAATTTTGCAAGTATAGAGGATATAAGAAGAAGATATAATTCAATGTTGAATTTGTCAAAATTCACCTTCAATAAAGAGATATTGAGTAAAGTTATATAACCTTATACTATAACCAATTCTGTAGCTAAATTTTATCCTTAAAATATTGTGCGCTAGTGCTTGGCGGTATGTTGCTATTTGTGCCGCGTGGCCATCACCGTCATTGACACCTCCTCTACGGCCATTGGAATTTCATCATCATCATCAACTATAGCAAGTTCTTAATGCGGAGCTCTCCAAATCATTCTCCCTCAGTTTTGGGTTGGACTCTCAGCTCACTGCCACTCTTTTAGATATTCTTTTCGCTACTAAGTGTTTGATAAGTTGACTGAGAGAACTGAAGATTAATGTGTTTTGGGGAAAATAAGTTGGCTGAAGAAGTGGATTTTGTGAAAGCATTTTGGGAAGCAACCAAACACCAAAAAAAAAAAAAAAAAACGCAAATCAAAGAGAACCATAAAACCATCGAAAAAAATACAAACCTTCAGGGTATCAAACAAAACATCAGATCTGATGAAACCCACAAAAGAAATTACAAATCCACAAAAGAAATCACCTTCTGTAGCTGTTCAAAGTATAGTAAGAGACTTTGATGCCTCATCCTGGTTTTGGGGTCTTGACCCACAACATATGGAGAAGACTTCGTGGCAACAAGCCCTTTGGTCTTCTTCATTAGATCAACCCAAAAGCCAAGAACCAAAGAACCAAAAATTAAAGAGAGAGAATAGATAGGGAGAAATAAATAGATTACAAAAATATGGGTAATGAAAGAGAGAGAAAGAGAATTAATGAAATAGAGAAAGAAAGCATTAATAATAAGTAAATAGCCATGTTTGAAGTAATTAATATTTTCCATACTCCCCCCCTTTGGATCACAATTTAAAACGAATAATTTTTTTGTTGACTAAAATGCAAAATTGACCCTCTAAGTTTTACATTTTATCATTTCAGTTCTCTTAATTTCAGTTTTATCGTTTCAATCCTCTAAGTTTCAAATTTTGTTAATTCAGTCCTTCGTTGCCCTTCTGTTAAGTGCTGCTGTTTACTAACCAAAATGACGCTGTTTTGGATGATTTTTTTTTTTTATTTCTTAATTTAATTTTTTACTAAAAAACGTTAATTACAAAAAAAAAGGGGGGGGGGAATTACGTGGTTCCCCTAGCCATTAAAATTCAAAAACTATTCCCACCCCTACCAATAATCTAACTAGACTAATTGAGAATTTTAGGGGAGAAAGAAAGAGGGGGAAAGAGAGTGAGAGATTGACAGGGGAAGATAGAGAGATTGAGAGATTGGGAGAGGGAGATATATGAAACCGAGAGAGAAAGAGAGATTGAGACCGAGAGAGAGAGAGAAATCGGGAGAGGGGGAAGAAAGAACAAGAGAGAGAAGAGGGATTTCGAGGCAACTTCAGTAGGCTAGGGTCTACTTCGCCGCTTCAGGAGGCAGCTCTAGCTCCAACTAGGTACAACTTTGGGTAAATTCTAATTGACATGAGAGTGAAATTATAGTTGTTTTTTTCTTTTTACTCTTTCTTTTCTTTTGGTTTATGGCATTTGGCAGCTACTGAATTGGCCACTGTATTCAGACCAGTCATTTCTTTGTAAACTTTTTTCCTCATATTAGTATACTTCTATCTTTACGGTTAAGTATGAAATGAAAAATGATTTTTTTTTATTTTTTTTTTATTTTTTATTTTTTTTTATTTTTTTTATAGAAGAATGACCTCGAAACTTTATTGAAAGAAAAGTTAGCCATTGTTGTGGACAAATTTTTCACACCACACGACTTCATTTCATTGGCGACCCGCACCACGTCAACACTTTCATGGATTTTGGGAAAATCTCTTCTAAAGCCCAAAAGAGCCCATATTTATACCCAAAAAAAAAAAAAAAGACATCAAAGCCCATGGTTCAAGCTCATAGCACATCATCTCATTTTTGGCTCATTATCCAAGCTCATGAGTCTCATCAGGAGAATTTTGGGAGTCGTGGTTTGGAGGGCCAAGAAGTATGTTCAATAAAGCTCCAGTGGTTCAAAGTTAATAAAGGAAAACTTGTTATTTGGCATGTCTTCCCCAATTCCCTGAACTCTGATGGGTCAGTGTGCAATAGGTAACATTTGGTATGTCTCTCATATCACATAACACTTAAAATGATAGAACTCCCCATGCTCTTTACATAAAAATTAATGTCCATCATAATATAAGTTTAGAAATATAATTATATCGTTTCATATTAATTATATTATTATTTTCATTTAAATCAATTCTAAGCACATGGCTAAATATATATTAATATCTCATATCTAGAATTAAATGCCTTCCATACTGTCCAAAATTTGGTTAAAATACAAAAGACCATAATTACATTTCCAAAACTTCATCAAATATCAACCAACTAGTCTATTACTTACCAAAATTATATATGGACTAGACATATAATTTTCCAAAAGAGGAAACTTAGCCAAAAATACCAACAACAGCTCCAACAAAAGCTGCAACAACTCCAGTAGAAGCTGCAACAGCTCCAACAGGTTAACACATGTTCTAAAATGACATCACTTGCCCATTAATGCCTAATCCCAGCAGCTTGCTGTCATACCCAAAGAAGTAAGGATCCCATAAAAGAAATCCTATCATTTTAAGCTAAGATCCTTAGCCTCCAGTTATAGTGCTAGAAATAGAAGGATCTCATAAAGATTATCTTACCATTTTTTAGCCAAACCATGAATTTAATGCCAAATATTTTCCTTCAGCAAAATGTATCATTCATATGACATCATCCAGCTGTAACAGCTGTGACTGATAGCTGTAACAGTAGCATTAAAGTTTTAAACTTTCTTCTTTTGGTTAAAAAACAAAAACCCACTAATGAAACAACTTACTTTGTCAAAGGCTTTTCCTTATTTGCTAAATTTCCCTTCAACTAATTCTGATCAAGTTACATACTTAGCTCTATATAAAGAGGACCAAGCTACACACTAATTAACCACTATCCATCCCTCTCTCACCCCTTTATTCTGAAACTTCATTCATTTTGCTGCCACATACACATTTTCATACTTCTCCATCTCTCTTACAAAATCTCTCTTCATAGATAACAACACAATACACATATTACAACACACTACTATCCATTACCCATCTTTTTTACACTCCATTATTCTAAAATATCATCATTTTGCTGCTCATAAACTTATTCTCCATCTCTTTCTCTATTTCTCTTGCAATACCTCACTTCTTAGAAAGCAACATAACCAATGTCATAACACAAAAAAAAACAACTCCAGCAATAGCAACTTTTACAACATTTAACCTTCGTATTATCTATTTCATACTTCCATATATTTTTCAAATACATTCCTCACAAACTACCCATACATACTTCCCACATATATATTTCTAATCTACCTTACAAACACCATATCTCACAAAACATATATATTTCTTACTATCTCCATACATCTTAAAAGATACACAACACTATTCCAAGAACATATTACAAAAGCCTTTCTCATGAAAGACATATGAACATCAATATTAAGGCACTTCTCCTAAAAGGCACAAAGACTTCATATGAAAGTCATTCTCATTGAAGACATACATTTCTAATACTTAAAGATACTCTTATGAAAGGCACAAACTTATAAAATTAAAAGCCCTTCTTATGAAAGACAATATCACTCATACTTGACTAAAAACTAAAAGAGCACATGAGAAAAATAATTTAAGTGCATGATAAAGGGGATAAACTTAACCAACCTATGCACATGGCTAGAAATATTCTCTCTCCCTCCAATTGCACCCATTTTTTCACTTCAATCATGAAGTCACCATGAAAGGATTCATAATATCATATTGTACCGCTGGACTCATTTTCTCATGTCGCTGAAATGTTAAGTTGATGTTATAATGCTATAATTACAAACTATGAAGATAAGTCATTATATTTTTATCTTCAAATTTATATTATTAAGGATTGTGGGGGGTAAAAGACCAATAGGCCCACGTCGATGTATACACTAGGCCAGGGGCCTAGCCCAAGGAAAAATCCCTCCTTGGTCATGGGAAGGAAAAGCCCCTCCTCGGTCATAGGGAGAATCCTCCTCGACATGGATATAGCTGAGGATGAGAGAGGCAACCTGCCATTGGTAGTGACACTCCATATCGACCCACAAAGCAGGAAAAGCACTAAAGCAAAAAAGGACAACAAAGGAAACGGAAGTGTCTAAGGGAGAGGTTGTCATTATTGCATTCAGTGCCTTGTACCTGACACGGCTATACTTCTCTGTCCTTACAACCACTTCAAACAATTGGAGGGAAGGGTTGATGGGACAAGCACCTACCCCAGGGACCCCATTCAGGAGGAAGGAAACTACTATAAAAAGGCAGTAAAGAGAGACAGAAGGGGAAGGGCGGAGACCCCACCCCCAAACACACCAGAGGCACCAAAAAAAGCTCCTCAGATCGTGTCGAGGACCAACTTTCTCTGGAAAACTCGGTCCTTGAAGAACACCATGATGACCGTTGTCCATACACTAAAACCTAGCTCTTTGGCCCACTCTCTACAAATTCATTGTACTGGGCTCACTGGTTTAAGGTCCCGTGCATCTTGAGCTTGGCCAGAAAAACGTGACCCTACAATTTGTGTCGTCTGTAGGGAGAGCTTGTGCGTTAGCAAGTGCAATGGCTAATCACAGTGGGATCAAGCTCCTGCTAGTAGGAGTCCATTTGGAAGACCATTGTGGTGGTGCCACAATCTACATGAAAGCCTCCCCATTGTTTCCTAAAACACACCGTCATTGTCGTAACTTGGCTTCCACTCAGGTCCACACTTTGAAGCGTTGATTACACGGGAAAGGTTGCAAAGCGAAACGTGGTCCTAGGGGCTTCTGACATTAGATGTGTGCCCCGCTTACTTGACAAGGGGCTAATTCTCGCAGACCTAGTAGTCCAGTCCGCTAAGTTCCCTTCAGAGAAAAAAGCCGAGAGTCTCACAAAAGGCCAAAGTGCTAGACAGAACTAAGGTCTTGCATGGTCCTCAGACTCAAACCTAAGGGGAAACTAGTCACTCCAAGAACCTAAGTGCTAGACAAAACCAAGGTCTTGCATTGTCCTCGGACTCAAACCAATGGGGAAACTAGTCACTCCAAGAGCCTAAGTGCTAGACAGAACCAATGTCTTGCTTGGTCCTCGGACTCAAACCTATGGGGAAATTAGCCACTCCAAGAAAGGCCTAAGTCCCCGGCAAAATGGAGGTCCTACAAGGTCCTCGGACTCAAACCTATGGGGAAACTAGTCACTCCAAAAGCCTAAGTGCTAGACAGAACTAAGGTCTTGCATGGTCCTCGGACTTAAACCTATGGGGAAACTAGTCACTCCAACAGCTTGAATGATAGACAGAACCAAGGCCTTTCATGGTCCACGGACTCAAACCTATGGGGAAACTAGTCACACCAAAAGCCTAAGTGCTAGACAGAACCAAGGTCTTGCATGGTCCTCGAACTCAAACCTATGGGGAAACTAGTCACTCCAATAGCCTAAGTGCTAGACAGAAACAAGGTCTTGCATGGTCCTCAGACTCAAACCCATGGGGAAACTAGTCACTCCAAGAGTCTAAGTGCTAGACAGAACTAAAGTCTTGCATGGTCCTCAGACTAAAACTTATGAAGAGACTAGTCACTCCAACAGCCTAAGTGCTAGATAGAACCAAGGCCTTGCATGGTCCTCGGACACAAACCTATAGGGAAACTAGTCACTCCAAAAGCCTAAGAGCTAGAAAAAACCAATGTCTTGCATGGTCCTTGGACTCAAACCTATGGGGAAATTAGCCAATCCAAGAAAGGCCTAAGTCCTAGGCAGAATGGAAGTCTTGCATGGTCCTCGGATTCAAACCTATAGGGAAACTGGTTACTCCAAAAACCTAAGTGCTAGACAGAACCAATGTCTAGCATGGTCCTCGAACTCAAACTTATGGGGAAACTAGTCACTCCAACAGCCTAAGTGCTAGACAGAACCAAGGTCTTGCATGGACCTCGAACTCAAACCTATAGGGAAACCAGACACTCCAAAAGCTTAAGTGCTAGACAGAACCAAGGGCTTGCATGGTCCTCGAACTCAAACCTATGGGGAAACTAGTCACTCCAATAGCCTAAGTGCTAGACAGAACCAAGGTCTTGCATGGTCTTCTGACTCAAACCTATGGGGAAACTAGTCACTACAAGAGCCTAAGTGCTAGACAAAACTAAGGTCTTGCATGGTCCTTAGAATCAAACCTATGGGGAAACTAGTCACCCCAACAGCCTAAGTGCTAGACAGAACCAAGATCTTGCATGGTTCTCGGACTCAAACCTATTGGGAAACTAGTCACTCCAAAAGCCTAAGTGTTAGACAGAATCAAGGTCTTGCATGGTTTTCGGACTCAAACCTATGGGGAAACTAGTCATTCCAAAAGCCTAAGTGTTAGACACAACCAAAGAATTGCATGGTCCTCGGACTCAAAGTTATAGGGAAACTAGTCACTTCAACAACTTAAGTGCTGGACAAAACCAAGGTACAGAACCAAGGTCTTGCAGAGTCCTCGGACTCAAACCTGTGGGGAAACTAGTTACTCCAACAGCCTAAGTGCAAGACAGAACCAAGGTCTTGCATGGTCCTCAGACTTAAACTTATGGGGAAACTAGTCAATCCAAAAGCCTAAGTGCTAGACAGAACTAAAATCTTGCATGGTCCTCAGACTCAAACCTATAGGGAAACTAGTCACTCCAACAGCCTAAGTGTTAAACGAAACCAAGGTCTTGCATGGTTCTCAGACTCAAACCTATGGGGAAACTAGTCATTCCAAAATCCAAAGTGCTAGACAAAACCAAAAAATTGCATGGTCCTCGGACTCAAACTTATAGGGAAACTAGTCACTTCAACAACTTAAGTGCTAGACAGAACAAAGGTACAGAACCAAGGTCTTGCAGAGTCCTCAGACTTAAACCTATGGGGAAACTAGTCACTCCAAAAGTCTAAGTGCTAGACAGAACCAAGGTCTTGCATGGTCCTTTGACTCAAAACTATGGGGAAACTAGTTACTCCAACAGCCTAAGTGCTAGACAGAACTAAAGTCTTGCATGGTTCTCGGACTTAAACCTATTGGGAAACTAGTCACTCTAAAAGCCTAAGTGCTAGATAGAACCAAGGTCTTGCATGGTTCTCGGACTTAAACCTATGGGGAAACTAGTCACTCCACAAGCCTAAGTGCTAGACAGAACCAATGTCTTGCTTGGTCCTCGGACTCAAACCTATGGGGAAATTAGCCACTCCAAGAAAGGCCTAAGTCCCCGGCAAAATGGAGGTCCTGCAAGGTCCTCGGACTCAAACCTATGGGGAAACTAGTCACTCCAAAAGCCTAAGTGCTAGGCAGAACTAAGGTCTTGCATGGTCCTCGGACTTAAACCTATGGGGAAACTAGTCACTCCAACAGCCTGAATGATAGACAGAACCATGGCCTTTCATGGTCCACGGACTCAAACCTATGGGGAAACTAGTCACACCAAAAGCCTAAGTGCTAGACAGAACCAAGGTCTTGCATGGTTCTCGGACTTAAACCTATGGGGAAACTAGTCACTCCACAAGCCTAAGTGCTAGACAGAACCAATGTCTTGCTTGGTCCTCGGACTCAAACCTATGGGGAAATTAGCCACTCCAAGAAAGGCCTAAGTCCCCGGCAAAATGGAGGTCCTGCAAGGTCCTCGGACTCAAACCTATGGGGAAACTAGTCACTCCAAAAGCCTAAGTGCTAGGCAGAACTAAGGTCTTGCATGGTCCTCGGACTTAAACCTATGGGGAAACTAGTCACTCCAACAGCCTGAATGATAGACAGAACCATGGCCTTTCATGGTCCACGGACTCAAACCTATGGGGAAACTAGTCACACCAAAAGCCTAAGTGCTAGACAGAACCAAGGTCTTGCATGGTCCTCGAACTCAAACCTATGGGGAAACTAGTCACTCCAATAGCCTAAGTGCTAGACAGAAACAAGGTCTTGCATGGTCCTCAGACTCAAACCCATGGGGAAACTAGTCACTCCAAGAGTCTAAGTGCTAGACAGAACTAAAGTCTTGCATGGTCCTCAGACTAAAACTTATGAAGAGACTAGTCACTCCAACAGCCTAAGTGCTAGATAGAACCAAGGCCTTGCATGGTCCTCGGACACAAACCTATAGGGAAACTAGTCACTCCAAAAGCCTAAGAGCTAGAAAAAACCAATGTCTTGCATGGTCCTTGGACTCAAACCTATGGGGAAATTAGCCAATCCAAGAAAGGCCTAAGTCCTAGGCAGAATGGAAGTCTTGCATGGTCCTCGGTTTCAAACCTATAGGGAAACTGGTTACTCCAAAAACCTAAGTGCTAGACAGAACCAATGTCTAGCATGGTCCTCGAAGTCAAACTTATGGGGAAACTAGTCACTCCAACAGCCTAAGTGCTAGACAGAACCAAGGTCTTGCATGGTCCTCGGACTCAAACCTATGGGGAAACTAGTCACTCCAAAAGCCTAAGTGCTAGACAGAACCAAGGACTTTCATGGACCTCGAACTCAAACCTATAGGGAAACCAGACACTCCAAAAGCCTAAGTGCTAGACAGAACCAAGGGCTTGCATGGTCCTCGAACTCAAACCTATGGGGAAACTAGTCACTCCAATAGCCTAAGTGCTAGACAGAACCAAGGTCTTGCACGGTCTTCTGACTCAAACCTATGGGGAAACTAGTCACTACAAGAGCCTAAGTGCTAGACAAAACTAAGGTCTTGCATGGTCCTCAGAATCAAACCTATGGGGAAACTAGTCACCCCAACAGCCTAAGTGCTAGACAGAACCAAGATCTTGCATGGTTTTCGGACTCAAATCTATTGGGAAACTAGTCACTCCAAAAGCCTAAGTGTTAGACAGAACCAAGGTCTTGCATGGTTTTCGGACTCAAACCTATGGGGAAACTAGTCATTCCAAAAGCCTAAGTGCTAGACACAACCAAAGAATTGCATGGTCCTCGGACTCAAAGTTATAGGGAAACTAGTCACTTCAACAACTTAAGTGCTAGACAAAACCAAGGTACAAAACCAAGGTCTTGCAGAGTCCTCGGACTCAAACCTGTGGGGAAACTAGTTACTCCAACAGCCTAAGTGCAAGACAGAACCAAGGTCTTGCATGGTCCTCAGACTTAAACTTATGGGGAAACTAGTCAATGCAAAAGCCTAAGTGCTAGACAGAACTAAAATCTTGCATGGTCCTCAGACTCAAACCTATAGGGAAACTAGTCACTCCAACAGCCTAAGTGTTAAACGGAACCAAGGTCTTGCATGGTTCTCAGACTCAAACCTATGGGGAAACTAGTCATTCCAAAATCCTAAGTGCTAGACAAAACCAAAAAATTGCATGGTCCTCGAACTCAAACTTATAGGGAAACTAGTCACTTCAACAACTTAAGTGCTAGACAGAACAAAGGTACAGAACCAAGGTCTTGCAGAGTCCTCAGACTTAAACCTATGGGGAAACTAGTCACTCCAAAAGCCTAAGTGCTAGACAGAACCAAGGTCTTGCATGGTCCTTTGACTCAAAACTATGGGGAAACTAGTTACTCCAACAGCCTAAGTGCTAGACAGAACTAAAGTCTTGCATGGTTCTCGGACTTAAACCTATTGGGAAACTAGTCACTCTAAAAGCCTAAGTGCTAGATAGAACCAAGGTCTTGCATGGTTCTCGGACTTAAACCTATGGGGAAACTAGTCACTCCAATAGCCTAAGTGCTAGACAGAACCAATGTCTTGCATGGTCCTCGGACTCAAACCTATGGGGAAACTAGTCACTCCAACAGCCTAAGTGTTAGACAGAACCAGGGACTTTCATGATCCTCGGACTCAAACCTGTGGGGAAACTAGTCACTCCAAAAGCCTAAGTACTAGACAGAACCAAGGTCTTGCATGGTCCTCGAACTCAAACCTAAGAGAAAACTAGTCACTCCAATAGCATAAGTGCTAGACAGTACCAACGTCTTGCATGGTCCTCAGACTCAAACCCATGGGAAAACTGGTCATTCCAAGAGCCTAAGTGCTAGACAGAACTAAGGTCTTGCGTGGACCATAGACTCAAACCTATGGGGAAACTAGTCACTCCAACAGCCTAAGTGCTAAACAGAACCAAGGTCTTGCATGGTCCTCGAACTCAAACCTATAAGGAAACTAGTCACTCCAATAGCATCAGTGCTAGACAGAACGAAGGTCTTGCATGGTCCTCAGACTCAAACCCATGGGGAAACTAGTCACTCCAAGAGCCTAAGTGCTAGACAGAACTAAGGTCATGCGAGGACCATAGACTCAAACCTATGGGGAAACAAGTCACTCCAACAGCCTAAGTGCTAGATAGAACCAAGGACTTGCATGGTTCTCGGACTCAAACCTATTGGAAAACTAGTCATTCCAACAGCCTAAATGCTAGACAAAACCAAAGTCTTGCATGGTCCTCGGACCCAAACTTCTGGGGAAACTAGTCACTTCAACAGCCTAAGTGCTAGACAGAACCATGGTACAGAACCAAGGTCTTGCATGGTCCTCAGACTCAAACCTATGGGGAAACTAGTCACTCCTAAAGCCTAAGTGCTAGACAGAACTAAGATCTTGCATAGTCCTCAAACTCAAACCTATGGGGAAACTAGTCACTCCAACAGCCTAAGTGTTAGACAAAACTAAGGTCTTGAATAGTTCTCGGACTCAAACCTGTGGGGAAACTAGTCACTCTAATAGCCTAAGTGCTAGACAGAACCAAGGTCTTGCATGGTCCTCAAACTCAAACCCATGGGGAAAATAGTCACTCCAAGAGCCTAAGTGCAAGACAGAACTAAGGTCTTGCATGGTCCTCAGACTAAAACCTATGAAGAAACTAGTCACTCCAACAGCCTAAGTGCTAGATAGAACCAAGGTCTTGCCTGGTCCTCGGACACAAACCTATAGGGAAATTAGTCACTCCAAAAGCCTAAGGGCTAGACAAAACCAATGTCTTGCATGGTCCTCGGACTCAAACCTATGGGGAAATTAGGCACTACAAGAAAGGCCTAAGTCCTAGGCAGAATGAAGGTCCTGCATGGTCCTCAGACTCAAACTTATAGGGAAACTAGTCACTTCAACAGCCTAAGTGCTAGACAGAACCAATGTCGTACATGATACTCGGACTCAAACCTACGGGGAAACTAGTCACTTCAACAGCCTAAGTGCTAGACAGAACTAAGATCTTGCATGGTCCTTAGACTCAAACCTATAGGGAAATTAGTCACTTCAACAGCCTAAGTGCTAGATAGAACCAAGGTCTTTCATGGTCTTCAAACTCAAACCTATGGGAAGACCAGTCACTCTAAAAGCCTAAGTGCTAGTTAGAACAAAGGGCTTGCATGGTCCACGAACTCAAACGTTTGGGGAAACTAGTCTCTCCAATAGCCTAAGTGCTAGACAGAACTACGGTCTTGCATTGTCATCTGACTCAAACCATGTGGATACTAGTCACTCCAAGAGTCTAAGTGTTAGACATAATTAAGGTCTTGCATGGTCCTCAGACTCAAACCTATGGGGAAACTAGGCACTCCAATAGTCTAAATGCTAGACAGAAGCAAGGACTTGCATGGTTCTCGGGCTCAAACCTATTGGGAAACTAGTTATTCCAAAAGCCTAAGTGCTAGACAAAACCAAAGTCTTGCATGGTCCTCGGACTCAAACTTATAGGGAAACTAGTCACTTCTACAACTTAAGTGCTAGACAGAACCAAGGTACAGAACCAAGGTCTTGCATGGTCCTCAGACTCAAACCCTTGGGGAAACTAGTCACTCCTAAAGCCTAAGTTCTAGACAGAACTAAGATCTTGCAAAGTCCTCCGACTCAAACCTATGGGGAAATTCGTCACTCCAATAGCCTAAGTGCTAGACAGAACCAATGTCTTGCATAGTCCTCGGACTCAAACCAGTGGGGAAACTAGTTACTCAACTAGCCTATGTGCTAGACAGAACCAAGGTCTTGCATGGTCCTCGGACTCAAACCTATTGGGAAACTAGTCATTCCAAAAGCCTAAGTGCTAGACAAAACCAAAGTCTTGCATGGTCCTCGGACCCAAACTTATGGGGAAACTAGCCACTTCAATAGCCTAAGTGCTAGACAGAACCATGGTACAGAACCAAGGTCTTGCATGGTTCTCAGATTCAAACCTATGGGGAAACTAGTCACTCCTGAAGCCTAAGTGCTAGACAGAACTAAGATCTTGCATAGTCCTCAGACTCAAGCCTATGGGGAAACTCGTCACTCCAACAGCCAAAGTGTTAGACAAAACCAAGGTCTTGGATGGTTCTCAAACTCAAACCTATGGGGAAACTAGTCATTCCAAAAGCCTAAGTGCTAGAAAAAACCAAAGTCTTGCATGGTCCTCGGACTCAAACTTATAGGGAAACTAGTCACTTCAACAACTTAAGTGCTAGACAGAACCAAGGTACAGAACCATGGTCTTGCATGGTCCTCAGACTCAAACCTATGGCGAAACTAGTCACTCCAATAGCCTAAGTGCTAGACAGGACAAAAGACTTGCATGGTCCTCGGACTCAAACCTATTGGGAAACTAGTCATTCCAAAATCCTAAGTGCTAGACAAAACCAAAGTCTTGCATGGTCCTCGGTCCCAAACTTATGGGGATACTAGTCACTTCAACAGCCTAAATGCTAGACAGAACCAAGGTACAGAGCCAAGGTCTTGCATGGTCCTCAGACTCAAACCTATGGGGAAACTAGTCACACCAAAAGTCTAAGTGCTAGACAGAACTAAGATCTTGCATAGTCCTCAGACTCAAACTTATGGGAAAACTAGTCACTCCAACAGTCAAAGTGTTAGACAGAACCAAGGTCTTGGATGGTTTTCGGACTCAAACCTGTGGAGAAACTAGTCATTCCAAAAGCCTAAGTGCAAGACAAAACCAAAGTCTTGCATGGTCCTCGGACTCAAACTTATTGGGAAACTAGTCACTTCAACAACTTAAGTGCTATACAGAACCAAGGTACAGAAACAAGTTCTTGCAGGGTCGTTGGACTCAATCCTATGGGGAAACTAATCACTCCAATATCCTAAGAGCTAGACAGAACCAAGGTCTTTCATGATCCTCGGACTCAAAACTATGGGGAAACTAGTCACTCCAAAAGCCTAAGTGCTAGACAGAACCAAGATCTTGCATGGTCATCGAACTCAAACCAATGGTGAAACTGGTCACTCCAAAAGCCTACGTACTAGACAGAACTAAGGTCTTGCATGGTCCTAGGACTCAAACCTATGGGGAAACTAGTCACTCTAAGAGCCTAAGTGCTAGACAGAACTAAGGTCTTGCATGGTTCTCGGACTTAAACCTATGGGGAAACTAGTCACTCCAATAGCCTAAGTGCTAGACAGAACAAATGTCTTGCATAGTCCTCGGACTCAAACCTGTGGGGAAACTAATTACTCCAACAGCCTAAGTTCTAGACAGAACCAAGGTCTTGCATGGTCCTCGAACTCAAACCTATTGGGAAATTAGTCATTCCAAAAGCCTAAGTGCTAGGCAAAACCAAAGTCTTGCATGGTCCTTGGACCCAAACTTATGGGGAAACTAGTCACTTCAACAGCCTAAGTGCTAGACAGAACCAAGGTACAGAACCAAGGTCTATCATGGTCCTCAGACTCAAACCTATGGGGAAACTAGTCACTCCTAAAGCCTAAGTGCTAAACAGAACTAAGATCTTGCATAGTCCTCAGACTCAAACCTATGGGGAAACTAGTCACTCCAACAGCCAAAGTGTTAGACAAAACCGAGGTCTTGGATGGTTCTCGGACTTAAACCTATGGGGAAACTAGTCATTCCAAAAGCCTAAGTGCTAGAAAAAACCAAAGTCTTGCATGGTCCTCGGACTCAAACTTATAGGGAAACTAGTCACTTCAACAACTTAAGTGCTAGACAGAACCAAGGTACAGAACCATGGTCTTGCATGGTCCTCGGACTCAAACCTATGGCGAAACTAGTCACTCCAATAGCCTAAGTGCTAGACAGGACAAAGGACTTGCATGGTCCTCGGACTCAAACCTATTGGGAAACTAGTCATTCCAAAATCCTAAGTGCTAGACAAAACCAAAGTCTTGCATGGTCCTCGGACCCAAACTTATGGGGAAACTAGTCACTTCAACAGCCTAAATGCTAGACAGAACCAAGGTACAGAGCCAAGGTCTTGCATGGTCCTCAGACTCAAACCTATTGGGAAACTAGTCACACCAAAAGTCTAAGTGCTAGACAGAACTAAGATCTTGCATAGTCCTCAGACTCAAACTTATGGGAAAACTAGTCACTCCAACAGTCAAAGTGTTAGACAGAACCAAGGTCTTGGATGGTTTTCGGACTCGAACCTGTGGAGAAACTAGTCATTCCAAAAGCCTAAGTGCAAGACAAAACCAAAGTCTTGCATGGTCCTCGGACTCAAACTTATAGGGAAACTAGTCACTTCAACAACTTAAGTGCTATACAGAACCAAGGTACAGAAACAAGTTCTTGCATGGTCCTTGGACTCAATCCTATGGGGAAACTAATCACTCCAATATCCTAAGAGCTAGACAAAAACATGGTCTTTCATGATCCTCGGACTCAAAACTATGGGGAAACTAGTCACTCCAAAAGCCTAAGTGCTAGACAGAACCAAGATCTTGCATGGTCATCGAACTCAAACTTATGGTGAAACTGGTCACTCCAAAAGCCTAAGTACTAGACAGAACTAAGGTCTTGCATGGTCCTAGGACTCAAACCTATGGGGAAACTAGTCACTCTAAGAGCCTAAGTGTTAGACAGAACCAAGGTCTTGCATGTTTCTCAGACTCAAACCTATTGGTAAACTAGTCACTCCAAAAGCCTAAATGCTAGACAGAACCAAGGTCTTACATGGTCTTCGAACTCAAACCTATGGGGAAAGTAGTCACTCCAATAGCCTAAGTGCTAGACAGAACCAAGGACTTGCATGGTCCTTAGACTTAAACCTATGGGGAAACTAGTCACTCCAAGAGCCTAAGTGCTAGACAGAACTAAGGTCTTGCATGGTTCTCAAACTCAAACCAATGAAGAAACTAGTCACTCTAACAGCCTAAGTGCTAGACAGAACCAAGGTCTTGCATGGTCCTCGGACTCAAAGCTTTGGGGAAACTAGTCATTCCAAAAGCCTAAGTGCTAGACAAAATCAATGTTTTGCATGGTCCTCGAATTCAAACCTATGGGGAAATTAGCCACTCCAAGAAGGGCCTAAGTCCTAGGCAGAATGGAGGTCCTGCATGGTCCACGGACTCAAACCTATAGGGAAACTAGTCACTCCAAAAGCCTAAGTGGTAGACAGAACCAAGGTCTTGCATAGTCCTCGGACTCAAACCTATGGGGAAACAAGTCACTCCAACAGCCTAAGTGCTAGACAGAACCAAGGTCTTTCATGGTCCTCAAACTCAAACCTATGGGGAAACCAGTCACTTCAAAAGCCTAAGTGCTAGACAGAACCAAGGGCTTGCATGGTCCTCAGACACAAACCTATGGGGAAACTAGTCACTCCGAGAGCCTAAGTGCTAGACAGAACTAGGGTCTTGCATGGTCCTTAGACTCAATCTATGGGGAAACTAGTGACTCCAACAGCCTAAGTGCTAGACAGAACTAAGGTCTTGCATGGTTCTCGGACTTAAACCTATGGGGAAACTAGTCACTCCAATAGCCTAAGTGCTAGACAGAACAAATGTCTTGCATAGTCCTCGGACTCAAACCTGTGGGGAAACTAATTACTCCAACAGCCTAAGTTCTAGACAGAACCAAGGTCTTGCATGGTCCTCGGACTCAAACCTATTGGGAAACTAGTAATTCCAAAAGCCTAAGTGCTAGGCAAAACCAAAGTCTTGCATGGTCCTTGGACCCAAACTTATGGGGAAACTAGTCACTTCAACAGCCTAAGTGCTAGACAGAACGAAGGTACAGAACCAAGGTCTTGCATGGTCCTCAGACTCAAACCTATGGGGAAACTAGTCACTCCTAAAGCGTAAGTGCTAGACAGAACTAAGATCTTGCATAGTCCTCATACTCAAACCTATGGGGAAACTAGTCACTCCAACAGCCAAAGTGTTAGACAAAACCAAGGACTTGGATGGTTCTCGGACTTAAACCTATGGGGAAACTAGTCATTCCAAAAGCCTAAGTGATAGACAAAACCAAAGTCTTGCATGGTCCTCGGACTCAAACTTATAGGGAAACTAGTCATTTCAATAACTTAAGTGCTAGACAGAACCAAGGTACAGAACCATGGTCTTGCATGGTCCTCGGACTCAAACCTATGTCGAAACTAGTCACTCCAATAGCCTAAGTGCTACACAGAACAAAGGAATTGCATAGTCCTCGGACTCAAACCTATTGGGAAACTAGTCATTCCAAAATCCTAAGTGCTAGACAAAACCAAAGTCTTGCATGGTCCTCGGACCCAAACTTATGGGGAAACTAGTCACTTCATCAGCCTAAATGCTAGACAGAACCAAGGTACAGAACCAAGGTCTTGCATGGTCCTCAGACTCAAACCTATGGGGAAACTAGTCACTCCAACAGCCAAAGTGTTAGACAGAAGTAAGGTCTTGGATGGTTCTTGGACTTAAACCTGTGGGGAAACTAGTCATTCCAAAAGCCTAAGTGCTAGACAAAACCAATGACTTGCATGGTCCTCGAATTCAAACCTATGGGGAAATTAGCCACTCCAAGAAGGGCCTAAGTCCTAGGCAAAATGGAGGTCCTGCATGGTCCTCGGACTCAGACCTATAGGGAAACTAGTCACTCCAAAAGCCTAAGTGCTAGACAGAACCAACGTCTTGCATTGTCCTCGGACTTAAACCTATGGGGAAACAAGTCACTCCAACAGCCTATGTGCTAGACAGAACCAAGGTCTTTCATGGTCCTCAAACTCAAACCTATGGGGAAACCAGTCACTTCAAAAGCCTAAGTGTTAGACAGAACCAAGGGCTTGTATGGTCCTCGGACTCAAACCTATGGGGAAACTAGTCATTCTAAGAGCCTAAGTGGTAGACAGAACTAGGGTCTTGCATGGTCCTCAAACTCAAACCTATGGGGAAACTAGTCACTCTAACAGCCTAAGTACTGGACAGAACCAAGGTCTTGCATGGTTCTCGGACTTAAACCTATTGGGAAACTAGTCGCTCCAAAAGCCTAAGTGCTAGATAGAACCGAGGTCTTGCATGGTCCTCGGACTTAGACCTATGGGGAAACTAGTCACTCTAATAGCCTAAGTGCTAGACAGAACCAATGGCTTGCATAGTCCTCGGACTCAAACCTATGGGGAAACTAATTACTCCAAGAGCCTAAGTTCTAGACAGAACCAAGGTCTTGCATGGTCCTCGGACTCAAACCTATTGGGAAACTAGTCATTCCAAAAGCCTAAGTGCTAGACAAAGCCAAAGTCTTGCATGGTCCTTGGACCCAAACTTATGGGGAAACTAGTCACTTCAACAACCTAAGTGCTAGACAGAACCAAGGTACAGAACCAAGGTCTTACATGGTCCTCAGACTCAAACCTATGGGGAAACTAGTCACTCCTAAAGCCTAAGTGCTAGACAGAACTAAGATCTTGCATAGTCCTCTGACTCAAACCTAAGGGGAAACTAGTCACTCCAACAGCCAAAGTGTTAGACAAAACGATGGTCTTGGATGGTTCTCGGACTCAAACCTATGGGGAAACTAGTCATTCCAAAATCCTAAGTGCGAGACAAAACCAAGGTCTTGCATGGTCCTCGGACCCAAACTTATGGGGAAACTAGTCACTTCAACAGCCTAAATGCTACACATAACCAAGGTCTTGCATGGTCCTCAGACTCAAACCTATGGGGAAACTAGTCACTCCAACAGCCAAAGTGTTAGACAGAACCAAGGTCTTGGATGGTTCTCGGACTCAAACCTGTGGGAAACTAGTCATTCCAAAAGCCTAAGTCCTAGACAAAACCAAAGTATTGTATGGTCCTCGGACTCCAACTTATAGGGATACTAGTCACTTCAACAACTTAAGTGCTAGACAGAACCAAGGTACAGAAACAAGGTTTTGCATGGTCCTTGGACTCAATCAAATGGTAAACTAGTCACTCCAATAGCCTAAGTGCAAGACAGAACCAAGGCCTTTCATGATCCTTGAACTCAAACCTATGGGGAAACTAGTCACTCCAAAAGCTAAGTGCTAGACAGAATCAAGGTCTTGCATGGTCCTCGAACTCAAACCTATGGGAAACTGGTCACTCCAAAAGCCTAAGTACTAGACAGAACCAAGGTCTTGCGTGGTCCTAGGACACAAACCTATGGGGAAACTAGTTACTCTAAGAGCCTAAGTGCTAGACAGAACCAAGGTCTTGCATGGTTCTCGGACTCAAACCTATTGGGAAACTAGTCACTCCAAAAGCCAAAGTTCTAGACAGAACCAAGTTCTTCCAGAGTCCTCAGACTCAAACCTGTGGGGAAACTAGTTACTCCAACAGCCTAAGTGCTAGGCAGAACCAAGGTCTTGCATGGTCCTCAGACTCAAACCTATGGGGAAACTAGTCACTCAAAGAGCCTAAGTGCTAGACAGAATTAAGGTCTTGCATGGTCCTCAGACTCAAACCTATGAAGAAACTAGTCACTCCAACAGCCTAAGTGCTAGACAGAACCAAGGTCTTGCATGGTCCTCGGACTCAAACCTATGGGGAAACTAGTCATTCCAAAAGCCTAAGTGCTTGACAAAACCAATGTCTTGCATGGTCCTCGAATTCAAACCTATGGGGAAATAAGCCACTCCAAAAAGGGCCTAAATCCTATGCAGAATGGAGGACCTGCATGGTCCTCGGACTCAAACCTATTGGGATACTAGTCACTCAAAAAGCTTAAGTGCTAGACCGAACCAAGGTCTTGCATGGTCCTCAAACTCAAACCTATGGGGAAACCAGTCACTTCAAAAGCCTAAGTGCTAGACAGAACCAAGGGCTTGCATGGTCCTCGGACTCAAACCTATGGGGAAACAAGTCACTCCAATAGCCTAAGTGCTAGACAGAACCAAGGTCTTTCATGGTCCTTAAACTCAAACCTATGGGGAAACCAGTCACTTCAAAAGCCTAAGTGCTAGACAGAACCAAGGGCTTGCATGGTCCTCGGACTCAAACCTATGGGGAAACTAGTCACTCCAAGAGCCTAAGTGCTAGACAGAACTAGGGTCTTGCATGGTCCTCAGACTCAAACCTATGGGAAAACTTGTCACTCCAACAGCCTAAGTGCTAGACAGAACCAAGGTCTTGCATGGTTCTCAGACTTAAACCTATTGGGAAACAAGTCACTCCAAAAGCCTAAGTGCTAGATAGAACCAAGGTCTTGCATGGTCCTCGGACTTAAACCTATGGGGAAACTAGTCACTCCAATAGCCTAAGTGCTAGACAGAACCAATGTCTTGCATAGTCCTCGGACTCAAACGTGTGGGGAAACTAATTACACCAACAGCCTAAGTTCTAGACAGAACCAAGGTCTTGCATGGTCCTCAGACTCAAACCTATTGGGAAACTAGTCATTCCAAAAGCCTAAGTGCTAGACAAAACCAAAGTCTTGCATGGTCCTCGGACTCAAATTTATGGGGAAACTAGTCACTTCAACAGCCTAAGTGCTAGACAGAACCAAGGTACAGAACCAAGGTCTTGCATGGTCCTCAGACTAAAACCTATGGGGAAACTAGTCACTCCAAAAGTCTAAGTGCTAGACAAAACACAGGTCTTGCATAGTCCTCAGACTCAAACCTATGGGGAAACTAGTCACTCCTAAAGCCTAAGTGCTAGACAGAACCGAGGTCTTGCGTGGACCACGATCTCAAACCTATGGGGAAACTAGTTACTCCAACAGCTTAAATGCTAGACAGAACCAAAGTCTTGCATTGTCGTCGGACTTAAATCTATGTGAAAGTAGTCACTCCAACAGCCTAAGTGCTAGACAAATCCAATGTCTTGCATGGTCCTCGGACTCCAACCTATGGGGAAACTAGTCATTCCAAAAGCCTAAGTGCTAGACAAAACCAATGTCTTGCATGGTCCTCGAATTCAAACCTATGGGGAAATAAGCCACACCAAAAAGGGCCTAAATCCTATGCAGAATGGAGGACCTGCATGGTCCTCGGACTCAAACCTATAGGGATACTAGTCACTCAAAAAGCTTAAGTGCTAGACCGAACCAAGGTCTTGCATGGTCCTCAAACTCAAACCTATAGGGAAACCAGTCACTTCAAAAGCCTAAGTGCTAGACAGAACCAAGGGCTTGCATGGTCCTCGGACTCAAACCTATGGGGAAACAAGTCACTCCAATAGCCTAAGTGCTAGACAGATCCAAGGTCTTGCATGGTCCTCGAACTCAAACTTATGGGGAAACTAGTCACTCTAAAAGCTTAAGTGCTAGACAGAACCAAGGTCTTGCGTGGTCCTTGGACTCAAACCTATGTGAAAACTAGTCACTCTAAGGGCCTAAGTGCTAGACAGAATCAAGGTCTTGCATGTTCCTCGGACTTAGAACTATGTGGAAACTATCACTCCAACAGCCTAAGTGCTAGACAGAACCAGGGTTTTGCATGGTCCTCGGACTCAAACTAATGGGAAAACTAGTCACTCCAAAAGTCTAAGCACTAGACAGAACCAAGGTCTTGCGTGGTCCTCGAACTCAAACCTATGGGGAAACTATTCACTCTAAGAGCCTATGTGCTGGACAGAACCAAGGTCTTGCATGGTCCTCGGACTTAAACCTATTGGAAAACTAGTCACTCTAAGAGCCTATGTGTTAGACAGAATCGAGGTCTTGCATGGTCCTCGGACTCAAACCTATGGGGAAACTAGTCACTCCAAAAGTCTAAGTGCTAGACAGAACCAAGGTCTTGCATGGTCCTCGAACTCAAACCTATGGTGAAACTGGTCACTCCAAAAGCCTAAGTACTAGACAGAACCAAGGTCTTGCATGGTCCTAGGACTCAAACCGATGGGGAAACTAGTCACTCTAAGAGTCTAAGTGCTAGACAGAACCAAGGTCTTACATGGTTCTCGGACTCAAACCTATTGGGAAACTAGTCACTCCAAAAGCCTAAGTGCTAGATAGAACCAAGGTTTTGCATGGTCCTCGAACTCAAACCTGTGGGGAAACTAGTCACCCCAATAGCCTAAGTGCTAGACAGAACTAAGGTCTTGCATGGTTCTCAGACTGAAACCTATGGGGAAACTAGTCACTCCAAGATCCTAAGTGCTAGACAGAACTAAGGTCTTGCATGGTTCTCAAACTCAAACCAATGAAGAAACTAGTCACTCTAACAGCCTAAGTGCTAGACAAAACCAAGGTCTTGCATTGTCCTCGGACTCAATGCTATGGGGAAACTAGTCATTCCAAAAGCCTAAGTGCTAGACAAAACTAATGTCTTGCATGGTCCTTGAATTCAAACCTATGGGGAAATTAGCCACTCCAAGAAGGGCCTAAGTCCTAGGCAGAATGGAGGTCCTGCCTGGTCCTCGGACTCAAACCTATAGGGAAACTAGTCACTCCACAAGCCTAAGTGGTAGACAAAACCAAGGTCTTGCATGGTCCTCGGACTCAAACCTATGGGGAAACAAGTCATTCCAACAGCCTAAGTGCTAGAAAGAACCATGGTCTTTCATGGTCCTCAAACTCAAACCTATGTGGAAACCAGTCACTTCAAAAGCCTAAGTGCTAGACAGAACCAAGGGCTTGCATGGTCCTCAGACACAAACCTATGGGGAAACTAGTCACTCCAAGAGCCTAAGTGCTAGACAGAACTAGGGTCTTGCATGGTCCTTAGACTCAGACCTATGTGGAAACTAGTGACTCCAACAGCCTAAGTGCTAGACAGAACCAAGGTCTTGCATGGTTCTCGGACTTGAACCTATTGGGAAACTAGTCACTCCAAAAGCCTAAGTGCTAGATAGAACCAAGGTCTTGCATGGTTCTCGGACTTAAACCTATGGGGAAACTAGTCACTCCAATAGCCTAAGTGCTAGACAGAACCAATGTCTTGCATAGTCCTCGGACTCAGACCTGTGGGGAAACTAATTACTCCAACAGCCTAAGTTCTAGACAGAACCAAGGTCTTGCATGGTTCTCGGACTCAATCCTATTGGGAAACTAGTCATTCCAAAAGCCTAAGTGCTAGACAGAACCAATGTCTTGCATTGTCCTCAGACTCAAACTCAAACCTATCAGAAAACTAGTCACTTTAAAAGCTTAATGCTAGACAGAATCGAGGTCTTGTGTGGTCCTTGAACTCAAACCTATGGGAAAACTAGTCACTCTAAGAGCCTAAGTGCTAGACAGAATCAAGGTCTTGCATGGTCCTCGGACTTAAACCTATGTGAAAACTATCACTCCAACAGCCTAAGGGCTAGACAGAACCAGGGTTTTGCATGGTCCTCGGATTCTAACTTATGGGAAAACTAGTCACTCCAAAAGTCTAAGTACTAGAAAGAACCAAGGTCTTGCATGGTCCTCGAACTCAAACCTGTGGGGAAACTAGTCACTCTAAGAGCCGAAGTGCTAGACAGAACCAAGGTCTTGCATGGTCCTCGGACTTAAACCTATAGGAAAACTAGTCACTCTAAGAGCCTAAGTGTTAGACAAAATCAAGGTCTTGCATGTTCCTCGGACTCAAACCTATGGGGAAACTAGTCACTCCAACAGCCTAAGTGCTAGACAGAACCAAGGTCTTGTGTGGTCCTCGGACTCAAACCTATGGGGAAATTAGTCACTCCAAAAGCCTAAGTACTAGACAGAACCAAGGTCTTGCATGGTCCTTGGACTCAAACCTATGGGGAAACTAGTCACTCTAAGAGCCTAAGTGCTGGACAGAACCAAGGTCTTGCATGGTCCTTGGACTTAAACCTATGGGGAAACTAGTCACTCCAATAGCCTAAGTGCTAGACAGAACCATGGTCTCTCATGGTCCTCGGACTCAAACCTATGTGGAAACTAATCAGTCCAAGAGCCTAAGTGATAGACAGAACCAAGGTCTTGCATGGTCCTCAGACTCAAACCTTTTGGGAAACTAGCCACTCCAAGAAAGGCCGAAGTCCTAGGCGGAATGGAGGTCCTACATGGTTCTCGGACCTCCGGCTTTATGGAAGCTAACACACAATGGTACCTTCCTAAGTGTTTAGACTGGGTACAATCATGCCTCGGTCCTTGGGCCAGACGCGTAGAGCAAGTTAAAGCTACGAATATCATCGGAAATGTGGAAAAGAACCCTAGCACCTGTCGACCCGTTCAGACAGTTCATTTTGGATTACATGTCCTCGGACGGTCACCTCGTTCGCAGTACAGAACATGCGGCTGTAATCCAAGTTAGTCTTATGTAGTTAACGTACTTAAAGTCGGCATTGTAGTGCCCGTCAGTTTTGATAAGTTCAAAGTGATAACACTTTACTGACAAGGTCATCGATTCTATGTACTGTTCGAAAGAAAAGATGCTAGCACATCCATTCCCAAAATAATTATTGCAAAAAAAAAAAAAAAAGGGATACACAAAATGAGATAAAATCAACTTTTATTAGATAAAGTATTACAATATACATAAAAAGGGCTTAGACAAGCCTATACTAGAAGCTAACTAATAAAAAAAAAGGGGCACACTAGAACGATGGATCCTCAATCTAGCTCCAACAGCCATAGCACAAGTACGGATGGCATCGGCGGTGGAAGAGAAGAAGAAGCGGAGGTGCCCGATCCACGACCTTGCTCTAGCAGCAACAAAGCAAGTCTGGATGGCATCGGTGGTGGAAGAGAAAAAGAAGCAGGGACGCCAAAATCTCCATACTTGCTCTAGCAGCAATCGAGCAAGTATGGTTGGTACCGAAAATGGGAAGCCCAAACCCTCACATGCGTGGCACACGGCGCGGGATGAAAATCCCAGTGCTGTTGCACCAAAAATCTGATGCGACCTCCACCTGCTTCGGATTTTGGCTGAAGGAAGAAGAGACTCCTTTCTCATCCTATCGAGGGGAAGAAATATCTTTAGCCTTTGTCTCCCTTGCCCCGACTGGGCCATTCTGAATCTCAGAGATACCCAAGGCTTCTGAAGAGGGTTTGGTTCCCTCACCCTCACCCTAAACATGACCGTTTCACTCCCTAAACCTTAGTCACCTTTATAATGGGGACTTTGGGAACATTTGGAGAGTTAGGAACTTGAAAAGCTCAAGGGTCTGCAAATAAAGGGGAATGACCTCCCACCATGCGTCTTATATAGGAGGCAAAACCTGGTGACAATCAATTCATCCAAATCTTCAAGAAGGAATTACAAGCGAAATAAATCTCGCACAACTTCCAGAGTAGTCTTCAGCCGTTGGATTTATGTCACCTCGTGAAAGGGCCTTAATTAAAGCGCGTCTCGTGTACCGAAACGACAGGAACATGGCTTAGATAGGCTAAAAGAATGTCCCACAGCCATGAATGCACCTCAGGCAAACGAAAAGACTCTGGCATTAATGGAGGCCCGATATCACCAAAACCCTCCTCTCCATCCGGAGCTGGACAATAGGATTTTGAGAGGCTATTGTGGGGGGTAAAAGACCAATAGGCCCACGTCGATGTCTACACTGGGCCAGGGGCCCAGCCCAAGGAAAAATCCCTCCTCGGTAATGGGACGGAAAAACCCCTCCTCAGCCATGGGGAGAATCCTTCTTGGCATGGATATAGCTGAGGATGAGAGAGACAACCTGCCATTGGTAGTGACACTCCATATCGACCCACAAAGCAAGAAAAGCACTAAAGCGGAAAAGGACAATAGAGGAAACGGAAGTGTCTAAGGGAGAGGCTGTCATTATTGCATTTAGTGCCTTGTGCCTGACACGGTCATACTTCTCTATCCTTACAACCACTCTCAACAACTGGAGGGAAGGGCTGATGGGACAAGCACCTACCCAGGGACCCCATTCAGAAGGAAGGAGACTACTATAAAAAGGGAGTAAAGAGAGACAGAAGGGGGAGGGCGGAGACCACCCCTCCCCCCCAAACACACCAGAGGCACCAGAAAAAAGCTTCTCGGATCGTGCCGAGGACCAACTTTCTCTGGAAAACTCGGTCTTTAAAGAACACCGTGATGACCGTTGTCCATACACTAAAACCTAGCTCTTTGGCCCACTCTCTACAAATTCATTGTACCGGGCTCACTAGTCTAAGGTCCCATGCATCTTGGGCTTGGCCAGAAAAACGTGACCCTACAAGTATATTTTATTTATTATCGTTATACCACTCGACTAATGTCATTATATTGTTGGAACGTTATCAGCTCATTAACGCTATACGGTTGGAGCCACAAACTATGAAGTAACGCTATACGGCTTGAGCCACAAATCATATAAAGAGTGAAGTGATGTTGTACAGCTAAAGTCAGAAACATAAAAGATAAGTCAATGTTCTCTCCATCTTTGAAATTACATTATTAAGTATATGTTAACTCATTATCATTGTACCGCTGGATGCAAGTCACTTTAATATTATCTCACTATTTAATAAACATAGATTCACTAATGCTCCATTAATAAACACATATATTAATAAATTGAATCTATCTCACTATCGGACATGTATTATTCGCACATACACCACTGATGGAAATATATTATTTGGACATAAAACATTGTTAGACATATCTTATTTGGACACAGACCATTGCTATACATACCTTAATATATTAGATATGAACTATACCACAGTTGGATATGGATTATTGGACTCATCCCATTACTGGACATATGGCACCTAATTAATTACTTTTTAATATTGGACATCACTTAATAAACCTAATAATGATGTTCAACTAATCATTTAATCAAAGCTATTATGCTAAACATATTATATTTCAATCATTATCATAATTCTAAGACGTTGGGCTTTATCTATTCTGTAGTCTTAAAATGCATCGGAAGCCATTGGTCTATGCGGCCCAATGTCGAGTTTTGGATTGGACTCCTCAAAACAAATCCAGATCTAGCAAAGTCACACCTCTAGTGGAAGACACGTGGCAACGCGCAAAAACCGCCCCCGACAACCATAATCGGTTGCAAGAACATCATGAAGGTGAGAGAGAATATCTTCTATCCACACCGATAAACTTTTAACATGTTTAGCATATTTAGCTAAGTTGTGAGCTATAGTATTACCTACTTTACTAGTATGAAAAAAAGAAGTACAATTGAAAGCCGATATGGTAGGTTGCACTGTTGCAATAAGATGTCTGAAGAATGCCAGAGGTTCCTCTTCGCTGTTGAGAGCATTAATAAGCACCATGGGATCTCCCTCAAGAATTAAGGAAGAGAGACCAAGGTTGTGAACAAAAAAGATGGCTCAAACTTTCGCCAAAGCTTCAGCATCATCGGACGTGCAAGAGAGAGGGACTTTCTTCAAGAGGGATTCATGAATTAACCCTTGGTTGTCCCAAAGTACAACACCCAAACCTACCTCATTTGAAGCTTTGAGCACTGCTCCATCAAAATTAACTATAAACAAGGGAGCTGGAGGAGGAACCCACCGAGTTTGATTAGAAGATTGGGTAGAAGCATGAATCGATGCCTTGTGGGAGTTACGTTAAAAACTTTCCAAAATTTGGGTAGCTAAAGGAATAACTTGAGATATCGGTTAATCCTTTGAGCTTGTCCTAAGTTGGTTTCTATGGTACTATATAGACCAATCTAGCATAACAAACCACTCCAAATCTTCTCCATCCTTCTTAATATAGCGTATCAGATCCAAAAAGATAGTGAAAGTTTTATTTTGCCGAAACAACCATGTTGGAGAAGAATTCCAAAATCTAAATAGGCGTGAGGTCTGGGCAAGACCAAATAGAATGTAAAACAACCTCGGAAGATTATTTACAGTTGTGACACGTCTTCAAAAAGAACTCTACGCCGACCCAAATTCTTTTTTACTGGAATAGCTTCCTTACATGCTCTCCATAGAAACTTCTAATGAAAAAATGATTTGTAAATCAGCAATTCGAAGAAAGTTAATTTTTTTTTTTTAAATTTAAAAACCTATTGCATTTTTTTTCTTTTTTGTTTCTAGCGATAAAAACCTATAGCATTGATATATAACTCAGTAGGTAAAAAAAAGTAATGAACATATTTACCTTTTGTAGTGGTACTCTAGTTATGTAATGTTTTATAAACTGGTTTAAAACACTAGTATATATACTTTCGTGTGTGTTTGAATAAGTATTACTGTTTTTAGTGTGTCTAGGGATATATGTTTATCCCATATCAGTTATGTGTGTCTAGTGTTCATTATTTATAAACCCAGTCTACTACTATAAGAGTTAGGCCCTTTTGTAGTAGTACTCAGATTATATAATGTTTTTTACTGTTTCTTAAATAAATAAATAAAAAATAAACTCTAGTAACGTACTACGAGTGGTTAAACACATGAATTCACTATTTGTTTTTTCTTTATCAATCACACTTTGTTACGTCACAGTTGTAATAAGAAGTTATGAAAATTTATGTAATACTGCCCTTTTGCACCTGCTATTCCTAACATTGAAACAGGATCAATCTGCCTCACTCATACTACCATCAATCAAAATTAAAAAGTACAGCTCTTCCATTAAAAAAATACATAAAAAAGTAGAGCACTACTGCATAGAGCTCCGTAAAAAATCACTAGCCTCTGAGCACGCGCTCACACGCGTGTTCACGCTCTTCTATTTTTTTAGTAAAGGTTAATAATTTGAATCCATTATAATTTGAGATTACTACATTTTTTAATCACAAAATATCTAGAGGTGTGATGAAAAAAATAGCTAGAGGTGTCATGAGTATTATATGTTGTAGATAAAATCTTTTTTTATCACACCCCTAGGTATTTTGTGATTAGAAAATGTAGTAATCCTAAATTATAATAGATTCAAATTATTAACTTTTACCAAAAAAATAGAAAAGCCTCCGAACATGCGTGTGAGCGCATGCACAAAGGCTAGTTACAAAATTATGCGTTCGTGGTGTGATGAATATTATGCGTTTCATCACACCCCTAGATTTTTTTGTGATTGAAAAATGTAGTAATCTCAAATTATAATTTATGCAAATTATTAACATTTATCCAAAAAAAAAATAAAAAAGCTTTTAAGCACACGCATGAGCGCGTGCTCAAAGGCTAGTATCTATTTAGTTTTGGCCTCATATGTACATCCTTTTTTGAGAATCAGGTAAGAACTTTTATTTAAGGCAAATCAAACTGAAAAACATCCTCTAAGTCATGTGGTAGATCTTCTAACCACACATCCAAATCTGCAGATAGAATTGCTCTACGGGCAAGGGCATGAGCAAGCGTATTGCCCTCCCTCTTAACGTGAAAAAAACTACAATTAAAACTAGTTACTAAACAATGAATATCAACAATGACATTTCCAAACAAAGTCCTTGAAGGCTTGGCAGCAACAAGAGCTTGGATAACTTTCAAAGAATCACCCTCCACTTCCACGGCTTGAAGACACAGCTCTTGGGCAAATACAACAGCTCTTCGAGCAGCCAAAGCTTCCACCATGTCCACAGACCCCGGATATCTAATTCTCTAGCTCAACGCACCAATAACTAACCTTGCCAAATCCCTGAATTCTCTAAAATTTATAACATTAGAAGTGATGAATGAAAAAAAATTTATTATAATATACCCAAAAAACAAAAAGAAAAAAGAGCCTCATCGCATGGGCAAAGTGTGTGCGATATATGAGGATTTTATTTTTATTTTATGTCTTCTATATTTTTGCTTCTAAAAAAAAAAATTGTGAATTGTTTATACATGTGACAACTCCATTTGAGGGGGAAAAAAAAAGGAAGATGTATTTAGTTGGTAATCTAGTGGAGCCCCAACAATATTGCCATATTCATATTGAAAGAAAATATTTCGGGACCCCCAACCTACTGAAAAAAAAAAAAAAAAAACCCTTATAAATAAAAATAATTACAATTTTTTTCCTTACAAAATCCAACAAAGATTATAAGTCAACAACGGTAGATAATAGATGAAGATATAAAAAATAAAAAATTAGATGTCTCATCCTCCTTTGCATTCATCTGGGCTTTTTAATAAGGGCTTATGTAACATCGTGTCTCTGATTCATCACCATCGTCAACTATTCTGCAATCAGTCTAATTACTCATTGATAATCTCTTTCAAAATGTGTCTTCTCTCTGTCAAAATACATAAATAAAAAATAACCTTTAGAAAAATTATATCAATATGACTCACAAAATTTTTTTAAAAAAAAAAAAATTGAAAATGAAATTAAAAAGAGGAGAGCATGAGAGGAGAGAGAGTTACCTAATCGTGATTTGTGAGAGGGTGGATTAACTATAGAGTACCATTTAATCTCTTTCAAAATTTAATAATTTGCATCCATTATAATTTGAGATTACTACATTTTCCAATCACAAAAAATCTAGGGTATGATAATAAAATTATTTCACCCACAAATGTATTATAATGGAAAATGTAAAAAGTGTGTATAAATATATTCTTATATTGGTGGATAAGAGTAAAAAATTAACCAAAGTTTCATTTTTCTTTTATCATGCAGTCAAAACACAAAGCAGTATATGGGGCTTAAAAAAAAAATTCAACCCAACTTAGCCATTATTAATCCAAAAAAATATTAAGTAAATTTTGTCAAGTTAATTTCATTTTTCTTTTGTCATTCAGTCAAAACACATATCATATGCAGAAGTAGTATATGTAAAGGCTAAAAACAAAACAAACAAACAAAAAATTCAACCCAACCCAACTCATCAATCCACAAAAAAATTGAGTTTAGTAAATTTTTTCTAGTTGATTTCATTGTTATTTTCTCATGCAGTCAAAACACATATCATATGCAGAAGTAGTATATGTTAAGGCTAAAAACAAAAACAAAAAATCAACCCAACATTAAAAAAAAAAAAAAATGATGTCAATTTTGTCAAGTTGATGAGTTGGATGCAGTGGAAAAATTAACAACGACATGAATTCTCAATAAATAATTAGTTAGGGTTGGTAACACGTAATCTTTTATATTTAAAGTCATATTTTCAATTTGCATCTTTAATTCATCCACATGTATGTTACTTCTATTTCCAAAAAAAAAAAAAAAAAAAATTATGGAGAAGTAGAGTACCAAAGATGGAGTTGGTAGAACTCCTAGCAACTTAGTTCTTGGCAGCATCACCTATCAAGCGCTCATTGTCAGTGAAGGCAACATAGGAAGGCGTCATTCTATTGCCCTGCTCGTTGGTTATTATCTCCACACGATCACGTTGCCACACTGCCGCGCATGAGTACGTCGTCCCGAGATCGATATTGATTGCAGGACCCTCTTCTTCACCAGCCATTCTTATTTCTGATACGAACTCCACACACACTTTGTCTCACTTGTCACTGAAAGATGTAGATGCAGAAGAACAGTTACGTATTTTTTTTCTTTTCTTTTTTTTTTTTTTTTGATAGAAACGGTTTGTGTTTTTGGTAAGCAGTAGAATTAACATGGTGTTTTTTTGTGAAAGCAACATGGTCTTATATGTAGTGTTTTTAGGAACTATCCCCACTTCCTAAAAAAGAGTAAAAAAACTATCTTCCGCTAACCCTGCAGTTACACAGTTACCTACTTTTTTGAAAAAACTCTTCCTCTAACTATTGAAACACAACCCCACTACCTTAAGATTAAGAAACGTTTTAAAGTTTTAACCCACCTCTTTGGCCAAAAAAAGAAAACTAATACTTTTTATAATTATTTTATGACAAGTTACTGCAAGTTTATCCATTTCCAATTGGCAAAATTTATCCATCAAATTCTAATCTCATTAAAAAAAAAAAATTATAAAAAAAAACCATATACACCATGCCCATCCAAATTTTCATATGTAAAAGTTTTAAATTTATTTTTTACCCCATTTGTGGGTAACATTGAGTTTTTTTTTTTTTTCTTCAAAATATGGGTAGTTGGAACTGGGCTTGTGGGAAGGTTTTTTTTTTTTTTTGGGGGGGGGGGGTGGGGGGAATTATTTTTTGATGGGAACGGTGGGTTAGCGGAGCTTTTTAATCCTAGGTAATGTTTTTTATAAGAGTTAAAAGATATAGTTTTACCAAATTATTTTTTAATTTTATTTTTATTTAAACCTAAATAAATAGAGGTATTTTGAAATAAATAAAAAAATTCGATACCGACAGGATAATCTTCTTAAATAATAATACAGATAATGAGTATTCGTACAACCTGCCAAAAAATAATAATAATGGTAAGAGTGACCAAGATATTATCCTTGATCAACGTCGCTAAGCGTAAGTAAAACCCAAGATATTTTCAATGCAAGAGAGAGAATTCAGGAATTGATAAGATGGCGGACCCACTTGATCACGATCACAGCTAATCCCGTCATTGAGTCCACTACGTGTACCTACTTTGAGCCACACAATTTGATGTCGGACCAATAGCTTCAGCCACAAGTTTCTCACCCTTCTGTCCCACCGTTTTGATTCCCCTTATAATTTTTCTTTACGATATAAAAATTCTAAGCTGGCTCAATCTTAACTCTATATTTGGTTTGTGGAGAGCAAAGGAAAAGAAAGAGGAATTAATTTTTTTTTCGTTGTTTGGTAAGCATTAAAGAAAATAAAATGAGCTAAATTTAATGAAAAATCTATCATTTAAGTTTATAATTTTTTCTTATTCTTTATTCGTTTTTTCCACTCTTTTATTCTCTACTCTCAAATCAAACATAACAAAGTATATATATGTGTGAAATTTCTTCTTTAAATATTTGAACCCCACCTTACCCCTACTCCACAAGAATTTTATACTCTTAATAAATTAAAATAAAACATATAATAATGAAATTAATAAATGAAAAATATCAAAGAAATTACAAATTTGTCAAGAAACTTATAACTTAATTGGTTCACATATTTTGATATTTTCAACTAAAACATTCACGATATAAAATCACTCAATCCCTAACTATCGAATTATCAACATATAGATTTTTATTAGGACAAAATTTAGTTATAAAATTAGTTGTAACCTTAAACTACAAACTTAATATCTTTTTATGTAATGTAAATTTTGACAAATCCACCATTAGATTACATTTTCTTCTTATATCCTCCATGGTTGCAAAATTTCAAGAAAATTAAATATCAATAGTTATGTCATCAATAAATTTTTTAAATTGCAAGTTTTTGTAATTTAAAATTATGCATGAAATATAAGCTTATAGATCATATAGTAAATGATATTCGATTGACACAAAATTTAATATGTGTATTAAGGTCATAAAGAATATGCAATTCAACGGTTATATTTTCAAAATATGTTGCAATATTTATTTTATTGAGTAAGTTTATAGTCTTAAAGTACAACCAATTTTGTACCTAAATTTTGTCCTTTTTATTATATAAAATTTACAAATTAATGTGTCAATAATTATAATTGGTGAAATTACTATTATTATTACTGTTTTGGTTGATATTTTGATGGGTAAATTCCAAAAAAATATTTGAATTACTGTTTGACGTTGATTGTTAGCTAGTTTTACCTAATAAGTAAATATTTGAATTATTTATTGAAGTTGATGGCCCAGTAATTTTTGAACTCTTTATAAGAAAATTTTGTGGTATAACCTATCACACATTTTACTCACTTTTTTCTAGAATAAAACTTTAGAGTGACCAATAAACTTTTATTTTTGTAACTATTCCTACGTCCGTACGAAACCCAAAAAATTATATGTATGCAAGTAAATGGCCAATTGAGCCCAAAAAAGGAAAGATAAAACCAAAACCAAACCAAAAAACGAAGGGTGGGTCAATAGTACAAGGCAAAATGGCCAAGAACCCTTCTAACGTGCGCCGAAATAACCCATATAGACTCGCTAATGTGCGCCGGGAGGAAACAACTGCGAACACTAGTACCCCAGCAACAATAGCTACTTCAAGTTCCACAATCACCACCGCCACGTCACCGATATCTGAATCGTAAGTGTTTTCGGGTCAGCCCGGATCGTCTTCCAGTTGTTCTACTAAGCACAAGAAGTTTCGGGGCGCTCGGAGTCGGAGCGGCAAATGGGTATCAGAGATACGCCAGCCACGAAAAGCCACGCGCATTTGGCTCGGCACGTATCCGACACGGGATATGGCGGCGACGGCGTATGACGTGGCGGCTTTGGCTTTGAGGGGACCTAATACGGTTTTAAACTTCCCGGACTTGATTCTTTGGTATCCGATTCCGCTTTCAAAGTCGCCTGTTGACATACGCGCCGCGGCGGCGTGTGCGGCTGAGGCGAGGATGGAAAGATCGTCGGAGAGCAGTAGTGATCATCAGGAAACGACACATCTGAAAAGAACTGGGGAAGAGCACTTCACTGACGAAGAAGAGTTACTGAATATGCCGAGTTTGCTGGTGAATATGGCAGAAGGGATGCTCTTAACTCCGCCTAGGATTCAGTCAAAGTCCTCTTCGGATGAATCTGGCGGTGATGGAAATGGAGATGGAGATGGAGATGGGTTATGGAGTTATGCATATTAACTAAACCCTATAGTCTATGAAAAATCGTTGTATTGTGTATTGTATATAAGTTGTTTGTTTTGCTTTGCTTTGATTCGTCTGTTTTTGTTTTTGTTACTAGCTATCGGACGAGCATCCTCCATGTGCTAGGTTTGTAACTATGAACCAGTACAACATTGTCCGTGGTTTTAGCTAGCTAGAAGAATTAGATTGCTTGTGCTGTTAAATAGGATCTTTCTGGGTGGCTGGTTGTGTTTTGAATACTGTATACTTTGGAATATATGTGAAGGCACTACTTTGATTCTATGTTTTGGTAAAGTCCAAACAGACTTTGGTTTCCAATGTATTTGGTCCTCTTTTTTCTTCACGAGGTACCAAATTTTCTTTACAGGAGGTATGGCACTACAAAGAATTTTGGTTAGGGAAAATCATTTACATGATTGTCTTTTTTGAGGCCATGGATTCCCAAGGACTTGACTAGAGATCTGTACCTCAGCGTTTTCTTTGTCTTCTTCTATTCATATATTAGCAGTAGGCCTTGCACTCAAAGACTTAAATATTTTAGCAAAGACCATAAAGATAATCAAAAGGGCCTAGTTAACTGAAACACATAAGCGTCTGAATCTTTGAGTTATTATAATCAAGAAGTGTTTTTGTTGTAGATTGGGGGAGAGGAGGAAAAAAAAAAGGGGAGGGGAAGAAACATGCAAAACTTCGATTTTAATAAGAAAAAAATTTAAAGCAGAAAAAAAACGCGGGAGAAATTACTCTGTTTACTATATTTCTTACGTAAGAAGGTTCTCCCATGTTAAGTAGGGTCCATCTTACGTCAGATAAAAAAAAGCAATGCATTAAATGAAAATTTTCACGTAAGAAGAAGGAATTTTTTTTATTTTTCAGCACCAAGGTTGGATTCATAACATCTATCCAATATCCATTGTAGACACCTATATAGCCTCTTGCCAAATTAATTTTTTCATTAGGCTTTATAGATATATCAGAACTGTGCTAAACAGGAAAAGTTTGCTTCTTTAAGCTAAACCAACGCAGAGTAATTGTGTAAAACTGCAAATATATAGAACTCCATTGTCGAAGAAATAAAGTGTGCTCGTTTTATGAAACGTTCCAATTGCTAAGTATGAAAATATATGTAACTAGGATTACACTTTCTTATAGTTGTTCATGCGTATATTCTATCATACACTTCAACACCACCCCGGGCCAAAAAAAAAAAAAAAAAAAAGCAGCAGACTTTCTTGAAGTTATTCAAACATATGGGTCCAAAAAAAAAAAAAAAAAGATCCAGTGTTCACATCTACCCCACATAAAAGGAGGTTGAGGACGCACTTGGGGGAGTAGTTAAAAAAAAAAAAAAAACAAAAACAAAAACACTTTTTTTTTCCCCTTAACAAGTTCTTAACTTCTTATAAAAACCAAAAGAAAAAAAAAAAATCTTAATCCGTGAATGGTTAAATACCTGAACTTTTCGGCCTTCAATGGTCAATTAAAATTCCCAGCCACAAGCAAAAATTGTGCCAAATATCAAGGACCAGCATCTTGAGCAAAATTTGTGCCAAATCTGAGTGACTTTTCTTCTTCTTCTTCTTCTTTTAGAACAAGACTGATTTTTCCAAGTTACTTTATGGCGGGGATTTATATATGACTATCTATCAAAGATATTTTGTGAAAGTGGGGATTATTTTAAGTGTTTTTTTGGATTAAAGTAAGATTATTTTATGTTACACAGCGGTAATCTCTATAGAAATTAATAGAAAGTAGCGTTTTTGTATTGTTAATATTATTTATTTTTTGTCACATGTTTGTATATAGTATTTTAATGGAGATAGGAATATTGAGGCGGAGGAGGTCGGTCCGCCGTGGATAATGACTCAGTCTTAGTTTTGCGGTGGTACCAAGAAGGGAGGCGGGTTCGTGTGGTGGCATGGTTCACTCCGGTGGCGGTGGAGTGTCAGGGTGGTTATTGGAGAGTACTTTGTGGGTGGGTTTGGGGATTTTTTTTTTTTTTTTTTTTTAAGAGAAAGGTTTTACTTGGTTGAGATTATTTACAACTTTTTTCTTTTTCTTTGTAATATTAAAAAGCTGCCTACCTGTCTAAGTTTAGAGTAGTTGTACTTGTACTGCTCTTGGCTCTATTCTCACCATCTTTCTCTCTCTTTTTTTTTTTTTTTTTTTTTTAATAAGAGAAAAACTCTCTATTAATTTTTCTTTCTTCTTTAAAGATTAAAGATTAAAATATGACATTGATCAAAATTTCGAAGATCAAACATATATATTTTTTAATTTAATAAACACATTTCTTATCTGAAACTTATAATAAAATATTATTAGAGGAAGATTAAAAAAACAACTATCCATACATTATTTATCCTCACTTTCTAACACATAATTTAAAGGAAAGAAAAAAAAAAAGTGAAGTTTAGTTCAAAATTAAATTTACCCATGTACTTCGTGTATAATTCTCCTACCCATAGTGTTTTTTTTTTTTTTTTGACAATATTTAACTACAAAATTTGTTATAAATTAAGACTACAATTTTACTTAATAACTTTTAAATTGCAATTTTTTGTAATTTAAAATCATACATAACATATTATCTTATAAATTATATAGTAAGTAATATCTGATTGGTACAAAATTTGATATGTGTATTAAGAACATAAAGAATATGCAATCTAATTGTTAGATTTTCAAAATATATAGTAATGTTAATGATATTGCGTAAAGTTGTAGTTTTAGACTACAATTAATTTTGTAGCTAAATTTTGTCCATTTTTTTATTCTTTTTGTTTTATCAAAATGTTTAAAAGGAAAAAAGAAACATAAAGAAACTATTATTATAAACTTGTAATAGTTTTCATGGTACTTTACTAAGATAATAAGCTATTATTATTATTATTATTTTTTGTTAAGGATAATAAGCTATTATCATTGACTATTGATTATAAAAAAGATATTATTGATTTTCATATGAACTTACCATTAACACATTTTTATTGTTTTCCAATGATATTATTCCTTTTTTTTTTTTTTTTATCGTTGGATTTGTGAGAAGTTGTGTATGCTATAATTATGTCAGTGTTTCTATTTCCCTTTACCCTAACTAGGTTTGAGTTACACATTTTCTACACTATTATATTTAAGTAAATCTAACAGTAAAAAAAATAAAATAATTAATGTTGATTACCATCTCATTTATTGTCCATTATTTATGAATTTCCATATTTGTTTCTACTCCCAAAATGTGCTTACATTCTCTCTCTTCTCTCCTGGGTTTGTATCTTTGAATTGCTTGGCTAGCTCCCATGTACAATCTAAATTAGTAAAAAACTAAGGGCAATGGCAAGATTTTTCTTTTTTTAATCAAACAATTGCAGGATATTATTTAATAATATCAAGTATCAAGCATCTATGTGGAAATATTTTTTCAACCGTTTGGGACTTTGATATGACTCAATACTATCAAATATCAAGAATATTATCCAATAAAATCATAGTGCGCCTGATTGGCGGCCAAACTTGGGAACTTTGGGTATGATCAACGTCAAAGATGCTCAATGCCAATCAACTGGGGAAATAATCACTTCCACCTTCACCAAATCACTAGAATCACCACTATGATTTTATTTAATTCAATAAACACAGAAATTCAAAACATAAAATGAAAAATTTTCCATATCTTCCTAAAAAGAAATTAAAATTGAGTCACTTGATTTACTTCTCTCTCTCTTTTTTGAAGTCAGATTGAGTCATTTAAATGAAAATCCATCCAGATCTACTCATACACATAATTTTTTTTTTTTTTTTTAAAAATGGTATATTTTAAATTTTGCTGAGGATTGGTTATGGTGGGCTGCTCTTTAGTAGAGATGAATATGATTTGCCAGGTATTGAAAAAATGGTGGTGTACCCTCTAAAAAAGTGGAAAGTGGAAACTAATTAAATAAGGAAATAGAAAAAAAAATTATAGTATTAATTAGGCAATAAGTGGAAAGTAATGGTAACATTTAATGATATTTTTTTAACCATCAAATTTTTTAGAAATCTACAGAGTAAAAAAAGTATAACTTTATAAGAATTACATTAGGTGTAATTTGAACTTGTTATATATATATTCTTTTCAAAAGGACAAAATTTGTGACATTAGATGACATTAGTATTGCGTAGTACATGGTTATAAATGAATATAACTATTTGTGAACAACATGGGTTCCAACTTAGGAAAATTCTTGTTTATATTTGTTTATTTCACAAACAAGACAAATTCAAGCTTATGCTTAGGTTTGACTATTAAAAAGTTAAGGTAAAACATAATAATGTATTGGTGAACAAACTCGTGAGAATGAGACTCAATTTCAATATTTTATATATATATATATATATGTATATATGCATGTATGAATATATACTTATATAAATTGGAAATTTAATTGTGTAGTTTTGTAAATAAGTTCATAAGGTAGCAACTGTTCAACTAGAAAGAAGTTTCTCTACGCTAGTGAAAGTTTGGGGCTCCAACTTCTCCTAGGTTGTAGAATTGGTGTCCTTTCCCTTCGAAGGTGGTTTTTTTGTTCACTTGAAGTAACAGGTTTATCTTAAGAGCTTGTGGTGTTTCTTTTTTAGGGGCTCTTGGGAAACACTACGAATCTCTTTTTTTTTTTTTTTTTTTTTTTTTTTTTTTTTTTTTTTGTGTTCTCGAGTTATCTATCCTCCATGGATGACTTCACAGAAAATTGGAAAAACCTTTCTCTTTCGGAAAGGGAGGGACCAGGTCTATCCCTTAGGGAAGAATAGGCAATGACAAAATTTATCTTAGCAACGAAGTTCCTAACTAAGCAGGATCTCAATTTCGAAGCCATTGCCAACACCTTTCAACCATTATGGAGGTTGATGAATGGGTTCAAAATTGAGAACCTTGGAGACCATACAGCTCTGTTTATTTTTTATGACAAACTCAAAATTGACAAGATTTTAGCGAGTGAACCTTGGAGCTTTGACAAGCATCTGATGGTGTTGCAACGCTATGATAAGGACATGTTAATACATACTATGAATTTTAACATCGTGAATTTTTGGGTTCAGGTACACGACATCCCAATACACTTCATGACCAGGCCCGTGGCGGAACAGATTTGCAGCTCTATTAGATCGATACTCCACCCAATAGAGAAGCATGAAGGAGTGGGGGGAGGATTTATAAGAGTCAGAGTTGCCATTGACATCTCGCAGCCCCTCTGTCGTGGTAGATTAATAAGCTTGGAGGATGGATGGAAACATTGGGTCTCCTTCAAATATGAACACCTTCCAAACCTGTGTTATTGGTGTGGTTGCCTGACACATGATGATAAGGATTGTGAGCTCTGGATAGAAAGCGAGGGTAGGCTCTCCATTGATGCACAATAGTTTGGTCCGTGGCTACTGGCAAAACCTTTCATAGCATCTTGAAAGAATGTCATCACAGTGCCTGGATTCTATGCCGGAAAAAGAAGGAAGCTCAACAATCACAATCCACAGAAAAAACTAGACAACCACTACCTACGATTCCTGCTATGGTGGTTCCTGTTGAAAGCTTCGTCCAGCAAAATATGGAAAGTGATAAATGTGGAAATATTTAAATGATAATGGCATCTCAGGAGAGGATTTTTTGGGAGGGAATCAAGTAACAACAATTTTTTCAGAAAATATATCGATATCTGAGCATGGGACTGTAGTTTCGAGAATTGAGAATCAATCACACCAAACGGATTTATTTGTTGAACACTTAAGGGAGATAAACCTAGAGTTACGCAGATTTGATGCTCCTACGGGTCAATCCCATAAATATATTTTCACAGCATGAGGAGAAAAAATCGTGGAGAATTCCAGGGAGAAGTCTACCACTCGACCCCCCCCCCCCCCCCAAAAAATAATGCCCACTCATGTGACCAGCACTCTTCTAATTCGGCCCACCAAACACCAGCAATCCTCTCAGATATTTCCAATGTAGTGTCCAACACATATCAAGGTGCCAAATGGTATAGAATTCAATGTGAAGCTAGAGACAGGGACACACCAATGGAAGGCACAGTGGGTCAGAAAAGAAACATCACAGATGGAAGTGATCATTTAGTGTTACCAAGGAAGAAGCAAGTGGTTTCACTGGATGACAAGGAAAATTCACAGATATTGGCGGAGGCTAGCTACCAGCCTTGCCAAAAGCAATGAGTCTTATATGTTGGAACTGTCATAGGCTTGGGAACCCATGTACAGAAGATCAGCTTGCAGAGATGGTGCGAACAAAAGATCCTCCTGTCCTGTTTTTAGCCGAAACTTGGACAAATGAAGCTAGGCTAACCAATATTTAAAACATAATTAATTGGAAGAATAAATTTATTGTACCAAGGAGAAACAAGGAAGATGGTTTGGTATTATTTTGGAAGGAAGATATTGACCTTAAGATTGAAAGTTTTTTGAAGAACCATATCGATACCACAATAAACAAAAATAAAGAGGATGAATGGAGATTCATGGGCCTCTATGGGGAACTAGAAACGCAAAAAAAGACATGAGTCATGGGAGAGACTATGGAGTTTGAAAAATAAAGGGGCGGCATCGTGGATTTGTGCAGGGGAATTCAATGAAATCACCAAACAATCTGAAAAAGGCGGTGGGAGAGTCAGACCACACCATCAAATGCAACCATTCCATGAGGTACTAGGTGAACATGGGTTCATGGATATGGGATTTGTGGGATCCTTGTTTACATGGCACAAACACTACCCAAATTATACTGTCTGGGAGAGGTTGGATAGAGCAGTAGCCACAAACGAGTGGTTTGCAAAATTCCCAGAAACAAAAATATATCATTTGGATGTGACTACTTCGGATCACAAGGCACTATGGATTGTCCCGAAAGTCATGGAATGCAGACAACAGAGACCGTTCCGCTTCGAGCAGATGTGGATGATGGAAGAAGGTTGTATTGCCACAGTGGAGGCAGTGTGGAAGACTGGAAATAGTAAAGCTGAGGATGTTAAACTTAATAAGAAAATTGATAGATGTTGAAAGGAACTCACCAAGTGGAGCAAGAAATTTTTTGGGAATGTCCAACGTGACCTGGAGAAGAAACGAAAGCTTTTAAGTTTGGCAGAGCAGTTGGCCTTAAATGGGGGGAGTGTGCAGCGTATGAGACAATTGGAAAAAGAAATCAACTCCTTGCTATACAAAGAAGCCACGATGTGGAGATAGAGATTAAGAATTTAATGGTTAAAGTATGGAGATAAAAACACCATATTTTTCCACAGTAAAGCTTCACAAAGGAGACGACGTAATTTTAAGAAACCCCTTTTATATTATGTAAATTATTTACATTTTAAGAAACGTAGCTTGTAAAAATTGTAGTTCCCCCCCCCCAATTTTGAGGCATTTCAATGGTGCTATTAAAAGAAAGAAAAATTATATTTAAAATCATATAATTTAAGAGGTTTAACAATTAAACTATGTTGTTTCAAAAGTAACAAATTTAGCCTCGATGTTTTAGAAAGTAACAAATTAAACTTCAACCTAGTGTGTTTGAGATTTAATATAAGTAGAGGGTTTAATTTATTACTTTTGAAACTATAAAGTTTAAATTTTTTTTACTTTTCAACTTTAGGGTTTAATTTGTTGCACGCTTAACATAAAAAAATAAAAAGGCCAATCGGTCTAGTAGTTATAGGGACACTACTCAGACAAGATACATTATTTCTCACTTTCATTTTTTATTGTAAATTATGCTCTAGCATGTGTTAAAGTTTTGCATTATTCTTGAACTTAAAGATTTCATTGGTTCCATTGAAATTTTGTTATTTACTTTGGTAGACAATTTAGTAATTCATATTAAAAATGATAATCTTCAAATTTTCATTATGGAGATGCTAAAATATGAATTTTATTATATGAAAGATCATCATCAAGCATAATTTTGATAGGAGATATGTGCGGTCCATAAATCAAATACCAGCCCAAGACCAAGGCCCACCTATGTTAGGCCCATCCAAGCAATACCAAATAAGTGATCGAGGGTCTGAGCATGGTATAATACAAACTGGCCCAAGGCAGCACTGAGAATGTTAAATAATACTTTGGGGATATCCACATGCTGAGCCTAGATTTGGAGGCTGGCACAAGTCCCAATGGAGTCAGTTCAAAAATATGTAGCAAGTCCCATCCAACTAGAAATATAGGTTAGAAAGTGCCCCACTGTTTTCGGAAAAGCCGCCCTTCATGATGACAAACCCATTGAGGGAAAGCTATATAAGGAGGAAGAGATGGTGTTGGCAAATCTAGGAAAGAGAGGGAGAGAAAAATACACAAGAGGTAAAGAGAGAAAAATAGCTAAAAAGAAGGAAGCTCAGCACCTAGCTCGAGACTCCATGAGAAACACACTTAGGGGGATAAGGTTCATGTTGGGTCGCAAGTTTCTTCATTTGGGCTATTAGGCTAGCCTCTAAGAGATTTATCCATAGTAGGAAACTCTTGACCCACTCAAAACAAATAAATTGGGAGCCCAACCTCAAAGACCTCAGAGTACCTTGAGCTAGGCCACTACAAGATACTATATATATTTTTATTATATATTTTTGGACATGTCTAATATAAAAAGTACACAACTTTGATAGGCTCGTTAAAATTTAGAAGACGATAAATTTTTTATATGCGCATGTAAAGGTTTGTCTAAACTAATATGCTTAGTATCACAACTTGTTCCGAAACTAAAATTTCTAATGCCCCTCCCTAGTAGCCAGAGTGGAACAAAAAAGTCCGACAAAGTCAGACTATTCAAATTGTTTAGACTTGTTAATTAATAATGAAAATGTATTATTATTATTATTGGCTGAAAGAATTCAAATTTATATCGTCAAATTAATATCCTACTACACTGCAGTAGGATATTAATTTGACGATAATGAAACAAAAATAAATTAGAAAGAATTTTTGGTAATTAAGAGTTTATTGATGTTTTAAGTTTTATGCGTGTGAAGCAAGCCAGCTATGAATGTTCTGCTTTGCTGCCCCTTCATACAAAACACATGATGAGAATAGTATAGAGTGACGGAAGTAATGATGTATATTTGGCAAGACAGTTGACTGTCTTTTCCCCAAACAGGGTGACAGCTGAAGATATTTTAGGACAAAATTGAAATATAAAGAAAATTAATTGACTGTTCTTGATTCAAAGAGGACAAATGTTAATAGTGTGTTTAGATGCTGTTTATTTATAAGAAATTAAAAATTTATTATAAAATATTACAGTAAAATAATTTTTAAAGATATGAATAATTTTGTGGGACTTAAATTTATCTAGAAATTTGTATTTTACTAATTTTGGTGGTCTGTAAACAATACTCTTGAGACTTACTATAAAAATACAAAACGCACAAATTGAATAAAACGCCTAATCCAAACTTACGCTAAAAATAATGAAAATATAAGCAGTAATCTATTTTTAGCCAAACAAAAAGGAAAAAAAATTTAAAAAAAGAAAAAGAAAAAGGCCATATGTAGACCATGATAACAAAAGTTAAAAATGGGTGACAATGGGTCGGATGATTAGCAAAAGTTAAAAATGTTTATAAAATAGTACAACTGTCATGTCCATGATAACAAGTGACAATGGATAAGTGAAAGAGAAAGCATACCTACCTTTTCTTTTCAACGTGGATTTTACGTGGATTTCACACATTTTAGCAACTCAAAGACTAAAAACATACGCTACAACAATGTTGTTAAAACTAAAATATTTTGCCGCATTGCTACATTGGGCTATTATCTCTAACAGTTCACTATAGTTGAGAGTTACTTGTTAAAAACAATTTTTTATTCACACACGCTCACTTGCTCTCCCACGCTCATAAATTCTTTCTACCCTATTTCACTATCTCTCTCTTTCACCAACATTGATTATTTCCTAACCTCTCCTCTCTTCTCTCTTCTCTCTCACTTCTCTCTCTCTCATGCCATTGTTTGTTCTTGGTGGTTCAACGATTGTGGTCCGACGGTTTGTAGGTATAATTTGGTGGGTGAGGCCATGAGGCACAATGGTGAGGTGGGTCTGATTTGGTGGGTCTCAGTGCTAGTGAGTTTTGGTTGTTTTCTATCAGTGATGCTGGTTTTGTCTCAGTGGTGTCTTAGAGGTTTGGGTCTATTTTGGTGGGTCTCAGTAGGTCTTGAGCACAAAAATCAGTAGTGATTGTAATGGTGGATTTCTTGGTGGATTGTTTAGGTTATTTTTGGGAGGTGACTTGTGATTAAAATGGTGGTTATTGTGGTCGACTGTGTTGCTCTATTTTAATGGGTTTTGTGGTGGATTCTTGATCACGGTGGTTGTGGCGGTAGTTTTGTTTTGCAGTGGGTTGTGACTGTCACAGTGGTGGTGGTGGTGGTGGTTGGTTGCTATGAATTTTTGTGGGGAAGTTTTATTTTATTTTAATAAGTTGTTTATTTATATTATTTTAATGGGATGAATGTCAAAATAGAAGTTTTGATGTTGGGTGTGAATTGTTAAAATAGATAAAGTTGCTTTTTAAATTGCTAAAAGCTATATTTTTTTAATTACCTTTGATGTGCTACATTATGATTCCCACTGTCAGCTTTTAAGAATGTGTTACATTATTATTATTATTATTTTATATTGGTGTTAGTTTTATTCCGTGTCAATTTAATTGTAATTTCATGCTTAATTCTTTTTATTTGCGAGCTACTTTTGTAATAAGGTTAGGTATGAGTGTCCAATATACAATTGCTAGAATTAAGAATTTACAGGACATTGGCTCCCGCGAAATAGACAAGTGACACTTTTAAAATTTTGTTATATATACTTTTAGATTTGTGAGATACACACCAATTCGCACTCGCAAATTTTTCGGCCACCAAAAAAAAAGTTATTCAGATCATTTACTACCAGCCCCTTCCTTATTTTATTATTATTTTTTTATTATTTTTATACAAGATAAAAATTATACTCTAACATAATCTTAATATATATGTGTGTGAAGCTTCCTTTTAGAAACTTGAACCCCAACCCTTACCACCTACACTTCACAAGCATTTATACTTATAGAGTAACCATCGCACCAAGGGTGTGCCGTGACACTACCAGCCCCTTCCTGTGAGAAAATGAGCTTGATCATTTATTTCAAGCTCACAAGTCTAATAATACATTACACAAAAGGCTCTATTTATAGAGCATAGCTTAGACTAAATCCAGAACCTTCTAGAATCCTAGAAGGTTCTGCTCTAACAGAAATCTAACAAACTAATAAAAAACTTATAACAAGATATTTTGGGTTTGTTACAGCTGTCATCTAAGCTAAAAATATATGGAATGGAAATTATGGAAGCTAAGCTCGTGGAGGAGAAGAATAGAGCAATTTTGCAACAAACCCCAAACTCAGTGAAGAAATATGAAACGGTGTCATTAGGGCCTGTATAAAAGTGTTGTTTAAACAGCAGTTGTCATTGTTTAAACAATACAACACATATTTCTATAACACTTTTTTACCCACACTTATTTCCATAACACTTAAATAACGTTATTAGAACAACATTATCAAACAGACCCAGCTTTCAGTAAAAACGGCATCATATCTCTTGTGATTATAAACTCAGACCATTAAAGCCCAAAATGATGTCATTTGTCATTAAAACAAATGTCACCGTTTTGGCTCTTAATGTTACTGTTGGAATCAGAAACTAGCCGTTGTCTTTGTCTTCTTTAGCTTCTTCTTGAGGAGATATTAATCTTCCTCTATCACTTCCCACTATAAATTCCTATCATTTCCCACGAACCCTAAGCACCCACCTAAGAGTTGAGATAATTGTATCCATGGTTAAGAGAGCCAAACACCATCAATTCTCTACACTCTTCCATCTCACCATAGCCAAACTGTGAGAGCAAATTATCTTAATCACAATCATCACCATCCATTGAGTTTTGTGAGCGAATTGGATTGCTGAGAGCCTGGGAACTATTAGAGCTTGCCAATTTCAACCATGGTGGCTTAAAGGTTTTAATTAGATAAATTCTCATAAAGAAATTATATATATATATATATATTTGTGGAAAAAATATATTTTTTAAACCTATAATTTAGAAAAATGTAGTTTTAAAATAACAATTTAAACCTTAAGATTTCAAAGATTAATATATTAAATTGCAATTCATTTAAGTATAAAGGAATTGTGTTTGGACTTATAAAAAAAAAAAAAAAGAAACTCTAGAGATTTATTTGTCATTTTTGAAACCATATGGACTTATAAAAATAAAAAATGAAAAAACTCCAGAGTTTTATTTGTCATTTTTGAAACCATATGGTTTAATATGTTACACTGCTAAATTATATAGTTTATTTGAAATAATTTTTTTATTTATTTTAAATTGTATCATTAGGAACATGAGAAAATGTCATTTGTTGTAAATTCTAATTAGCTTAATTGGTAAAATATCTTATTGTTGAATAAGAAATTTTGGGAACGATTTATGCTTACACTAAAAATTGGTTGATATTTTAGTCAGATAACAAAATCAATCATTATGGAATGAACATCATAAGAAGAAATCTTACTATGTGTATAAAAAGAGAGGATGTAATTTGTCAAGGACCGACAAGTAAAGCAAAGCTTGTCTCCTCATTCCACACAACCCCACCCATCGAAGTGCCTTTCACTGCTTTTACTTAGTTCTATTAGGCAAACAATAGTCCTCGTATGAGTCGTATCAATCATGCATCATCCGTGTAACAGTGAATTCATAAACTTAGATTTAATTAGTTTACATACTGATCTCCGGTTTTGTATAAGAGAGGAGAAAGATATGATTTAATCTAGAGATTTCGTTGAAGATTTTGACAAGAGAACTAGAGGTCCCAGATTTATTCTTTCATTTATTACTTGCAAATTCATTTCAAACAGTAGATATATATTCTCAAATCTCAACAATTGAGATTCAAATCATGTGTGTTGAGGATTCATTTCTATTCTTGTGGGTTTTTGTACCTTTTGGATATTTGGACTCAGATTTATATTTTTTTATTCCAAAGACTTTGTTATCTAGGTCATGCTTTTCGGCCGGTGAGGCATATTTATTCCGGACTCGATTCTTGTTGTAATTATTGTAATTATAATCTTATTATGTTATATAATTGGGTGGCGGGTTCATCATTTTTTGTCTTCATCCACTTTGGTTCGAGTCTAAGAGGAAGACTTAACTGTCCGTTTGAGAACAATTCATCTGCTTTTTTGTTGAAAATATACTAAAATATATTTGTACATTAAAGAATGAGGTCTCCCGGGTCTTCAAGCCCATTAGCTTGGGCCAAGGAATGATGAATACCAACTCAGCCATCCGACGTAAATCAATAATCCTAAGAAGCAATAGCGAAGCTATAAATTATTATAATTTTTTTAGGGATTAGGTTAAATGTTTCAATAAATTTTAATAAACAAAATAAAACACACACACACTCATATATAAGAAAATTTCCTTTTATATAATTCAAGACAAATATTGTTTTTATTAAGCCATTCATAATAATCCTTTAAATTATATTAATTAAAATTAATATTCTTCAATTATTTTAAATAAAGGGTTTTTTTTTTTGTTAAATAAATTTTACACATTAGAGCATAATAATAGTTTTAAAAATATAAAATGTATACAAATCAATCAATTTTATACATATATGCCTTAACATATATTTTGTAATATAGGAGAAATATAAGAATAACAAAACTAAATAAAAACTTTTCTTTTTGTTATGGATGACAAAGTACAACATATCCCAAACTTTTATTAACCATAAAAAACGTTGTATCTTTTCTTCTAATGGAAAAAGAAAAAGAAAAAACCTATACCTTTTTTTTTTTAATTGCCATCCATGGATTCTTATATCCCTATTCCTAATTCTCTGTACTCAATGAAAAAATAGTTTCTTTTTTTTAAAAAATAAATAGATTTTATTAAAGTAATTTACTAATATATTTTTGGAAGCATGTATTTTCAATGATCCTAAAGTTACTCTACTCTACTCAGAGTCTAGGAAGTACGGGTTTGCCGATTGAGCCAGCGCACCCAAGTTGGATACACACGAACGCATCATGCGGCCATGGATGCAGCTGCACGCGCATCCATGGCTAAACTTTTTTTCCTTTTCATTTCCAATTTAGCTCGATACGGTTTGATTCATCCGAAACAGGCCCCAAATTGATCCAATTCTGTTTGAAATGGGCCGAAACAGGCCCCAAATCGGTCAATTTTTTTTAAAACCCTGAAATGCACTGGAGGAAGAAGAGAACAAAAGAAAAAGAAAGATAAGAACAAGACTAGAACAAAAGCTTGAAACGCACTTAAAGTCTGAAGCCACTGCCTTTCCACGATACAGAGGCAGTAGAGCAACTAAGAAAAGAAAAAGAAAAATAAGAATAGAGATAATGACGGATTGGGTATGTGAGAAAGAGTGGATGTGGTTGAGTGGTTCATGTGGGTGGGCTTGGGAATTGGGAAAAGTGAATTTCAAGAAGTTTGCTAGTTTCTAATTACTCAAAATGTTGATTTTATTTACAAAAATGCCATTAATGACTTTTTTTTTTTTTTTTAATTTCAAAAAACCATATAATCTGCTTTATTATGATTTTCTTTTTAAACTATATTAAACTCATTAATTTACTTGACTTTATAATAGCCATTAGTCAAAATATTATTCTATTAATTATTAAATAATAATACTAATATAGTAATATGTATTCACTTTATTATTTACTATTACTCTTAAATTGATATATATTTATCATTATATGAAAAAATGCTTAGTAATATATAGAAAATATGAATAAAAATATTTGTAATAATTAATTAATAATGTATTTTACCGCACCCATATTCTATTTTTTCAAAAATTGCCGTGTTGCTGCATCACACTCACACCCGCACTTGAACTTGAATCTGCACCCATGCTTCCTATCTCAGAGTTTATCCTAATTTTGCCGTTGAAGTATGTTACGAGCTGACATGGTATTGCGTGGGACAATCCAAAATGGCAACAGTTGTATAAGATTAAAATTGTCTCTAAACAAACATGGAGTTTGATCCACAGTACACACTCTTTGTTCTATAGGGTCTACAAATCAAGGCATTTCCCCAATTGTTCTTTTATGGATGCAGAGCTCGGTAATAACCCATCATATGTTTGGAGGAGTTTGTTAGCAGCAAGAGATATCATCACTAAAGGGTCACTGTGGAGGGTGGGGGATGGTCGGTATATTGAAGTATTAACCCACAAGTGGCTGTCACATAAACCTATTTTCTTGGGGGAGAATCAGCCTAGCCTGCATGTGAGCGATCTGATTGATGGTATTACAATGCAATGGGACAGAGAAAAGGTTTTTGACCTCTTTGCTAATCAGACTCAAATGGAAATATTGGCAATTCCACTGTCTTGGACTAATTTAGGAGACACTCTAGTATGGAAGGAAAATTTTGCAATCATTTTTACAATGAAGACTGCATACCAGGTTGCTCTACGCTTAAAGGAGAGATCACAAATCAAGCACTCAAGAGCAAGTTCTGATCGAGCCACCTGGAAAAAGATTTGGGCTCTAAATGTTCCACCCAAGGTTCGTATGTTTGTGTGGCGTGCTTGCTCCAATATTATGCCTACGAGAGAAAATTTGCATCGGAAGAAGGTTAAGGTCGACCCATGGTGTGAGATATGCTGTTAGAAACTAGAGTCTACTGGCCATCTTCTATGGTAATGTCCTTTAGCAAGAAACGTATAGGTGCTTTGTCAAGATAAAATTCAAAAATGTCCCAATGATGCTAAGGAGTTTTTTGCACTATTCCGAATGCTTGTAGATGGGCTTCCACAGCTGGAGTTGGATAGATGGGCGATGACATACTGGGCATTATGGAATGCTAGAAATAAATATTACTTTGAAAAGGGCAATTACAAAGGTCCCAAAAAATATAAGTAGAAAGAAAAGAAGAATATAAATGAAAAGCAAGTTTCACGAACAACCCAAAATCTTGTTTTGTGCCATTTGCTATTAGGTGTATTAATCAATCGCATTGTAATTGATTTGAGAATAGTGAAATTGATTCGAAGTTTGTTTTGTAGTTTTTCCCTTCAAAGAGAAAGAGTTTTCCACGTAGATACTTATATTCTTGTGTGATTGCTATTTGGGATTGATAATATTGGTGATAATATTATTCAAGACCCAACAAAAAGGAAGGTGGAGATTAAACGAATTCTATCTGGTAAAGTACCGTAAGAACTCTAGAGGATCTTGATCTTAAAGGACCACAAGAGTACTAAAAAAAGAAGGATAAACAAGTGTGAACATTGTACATATTGTTTCCACTATCTAGAAATCAAATTTTTATTCCAATGTTGTTTCTGGTTGAAAATTCCACTATCTAGAACTAGAATATTTATAAGTTTTCTTTACTCACCACCTGATCTCTTGTGAAACACATGGTTTTGTTAAATATGTTTATAGCTTACACTTTAAAATTTGGTTAATTAATTAAATTTTTTTTAAAAAGATTTTTTTGTTGATTGTTCATGCTCACCTCTTGTGATTGGTTAAATGAGGCGTGATTGGTTAAATGAGGGGTAATTTGTATTATTAAATTTAGATTCAACCAATAGCAAAGTTTATGAGAATAATTAAACAGTCTCTCACCTTTCATCTTGTGTGTGTCATGATTTAGGGATTTGAGATCCAAATTCAGTATTTCAGATTTAGATGGACTGGGTTTGTTTTTATTTTTTTTATTAAAATATGCTATAATATTTCAAATTTGTTACTTTTGCTCCATATTGATTGCTCTTTATTATTAAGTTAAGAAACATTAATTGGTTTTTGGTAGAGGCGAAAATTGAAATTCAGATCTCTTATATAATAATGAAGACTTAATATAATTAAAAAAAAAAAAAAAAAAAGGCCATGTGGCAATCCACATGACATCAATATTAATATTTAAATGTCACTATTAGTCACGTTAGTATTTTTCATCCAACTTAATGGTAGGGACAATTTTTTTTGAAAGTGAAATGGATTTCATTAAACATTAGCCAAGTCCAAATACAGAGCTTCTAACGCAGGGGGAGGGGCTCCTCTAACCATACAACCTCATCACCTAACCCTCTAGCAAACTTTGCTAAACAATGAGCCACCCCATTGGCTCTACGGCTTACCCACCCAACTCACATAGCTCGAAGGCCTGTGCATAAACATTGGATATACCCATACAAGTGTCCCAGATGTGAACTGTTAGGCTGTGAGTGAGAAATATTTCGCATGACTGACTTATTATCACCCTCTATAATAAGCTCGACGAACCCTACATCCACAACGAACTCCAAGGCTTTGCTGCAAGCCAGCACCTCAACCTCCTCACAATTCAAAACAAGTGGTCCTCTCGCTGCCAAGGCTGCCATCACTTCGCCCTCCTCCTTGCGTATAACTGCACCAAACCCCGACGCATATAAATCCTCAAAGATGGCTGCATCAAAATTCAGCTTAAATCCATTTTCCAGCGGTGGGCTCTACTGGGTTTCTCTAGCAATGGACGTTGGAACTGCCAGGTGTTGTTGAGCTTCTCTAAACTCCTCTAGAAATTCTGTTGCTCTCTTGTTCAGTCAAGACGGGTCTTGCATTCACCCCCCATGGATAATAGAATTCCTTTGACTCCAAATCAACCAGGCTTGGACAAAAATTAGCTCAAGTTCCCCAATTGTTAATTTTTCCAGTAGCACCTCCACTAGTTGCAACACATCAATCTGACCTCCCACCATTTTTTGCAACCATCTCGCACAGGCCGCCCACACATCTTGAGCCACACTACATTCCCATAAGGCATGAAGTGTAGATTCAGAGTCTCTGTTGCATAGAAGGCATGTGTCATCCTCTGTAATGAATCTTCGAGCAAGCTTCACACGAGTGGGCAAAATGTCATGGCAAATGCGCCATGCGAAGATGCAGACTTTGTTTGGAATATGGAGTTTCCATAACTGACCCCACACCATGTTGTTTCCCACCGAAGAAAAGCTCTCTCCATTTACATCCATCTCTTTCTTTAACTCTCTAGCCAGGTGGTACCCTGTTTTAACCGAATATTCCCCCTCTGTAGAATGCAACCAAAACAGAGCATCATTTGTTTGTCGACGACTCAGAGGTGTTAGGACATATGTGTTTCACATTAAGAACGTATGTCATGATTTTATGTAATTGGCTTATCCTTTGACAAAACACACTTTACTTGTATTTGAGTAGATTTAGGATGTGTTTAAATACTTCAAGAAACCATGTTTCAAGATCAAGTGTTGAATCCTTCAAGTTTATCTAAGAAAACAAGTTGATAGTGCAAATTCATTAAAGCTCGACAGCTGGCTTGACAGTTGCATTTATCGAGTTTAAGAAAGCTGTTCAAAGTTCGGTGTACTCAACACCTGCTCGACAGCTTCTCAACACCTCCTATCTGTCGAGGTTTAAGATTTTCAGAATTCAAATTTGATTTTCTTGGGATCCGTGAATATGTCTTTGGGCCTTCTTTTCTCCTAACCCTAGACATATAAAATGATTGTTTTAAGGGCCGTCAAACAGTTCACAAGTTGCACAAGCTTTGAGCAAACTCTGTTCAAACAAATTGTGACCGGAGACGAAGTTCTTGCCCTAGTTCATCTCTTTTTCTTGAAGAAGTTGCTGTGTATGTGCACCGTAGGGTTTTGTGACCAAGCATCTTCTTGACCTTCATCGTGTGGATGAACTGAAGAACTTTGCAATCAACAACCTTCTTAGTTGGTGATTGAAGTCACGTACTGGGATCCGCACAATTGGTTAGTCACGTACTTGGGAGTCGTGCATCAGAAAGGGGAACTGTCACTACAGAACAAGTCCAATTGGGTATTAAGGTAAGGGTTCAACTGTAGATTGGTAAGGTACTTGGGATTCCTTTACTTGTAACCGCTTGTTGTGATAATAGTGGAGTTTCGGGAGTGGTGACCAAAAAATCACCCGGTGGGGTTTTTGCCGTTAGGTTTTCCCCATTCGTAAACAAATCACCATGTTATTTATTTTCCGCTGCATAATTAGTTTATTGGTGATTTGTTTGTGTTATCACGCGTTTGCATGATAAATTGATTAATTAATAGCTTGACTAATTAATTAATTAATTTCTATCACAAGGGGTCATTCAGTTTGTGGCCTATCAAGTGGTATCAGAGCAGGCACACTCTGATTAGGATTTAATCTTTACTGTGTTGATCCATTGACCCTTGTTTGTTATGGATAGAGGACAGTCATTAATCATACCTCTTTTATTTGATGACACTAACTATGCATACTGAAAAGTACGCATGAGAGCTTTCTTGTGGTCTTTAGATGATAAAGTGTGGTAAGCTGTGGAGATATGCTGGACTAAGCCTATAGAAGCGCCAGCCGACTGGGATGATGCCAAGATTAAGGCGGCAAACTTCAACAGCAGAGCATTGAATGCATTGTTCAGTTCAGTCACCAAGGAGGCTTGGACCATCCTCCAGACAACCTATGAGGGTACAAAAGGTGTAAAGATTCAAAGCTTCAGAGGCTCAGTACAAGCTTTGAAGAGATAAAAATGGAGGAGGATGAGTCTTTCGATGAGTTATATGCCAAGCTAAAGGACATAGTGAACTCAGCCTTCAATCTTGGGGAAACCATTCCTGAACCCAAGATTGTAAGGAAGGTGCTCAGATCTCTACCTGGGAGATTTCATGCCAAGATCACGGCAATAGAGGAATCAAAGGATATTGATAAGATTCCTTTGACTGAGCTGGTTGGAAACTTGCAGACCTACGAGCTAGGGTTGACTAGAATTGGCAAGACAGGTAAAGGCAAGAGCATGGCATTGAAGGCCAAGAGCAGTGAGACAGATGAATCTTCTGATGATGAAGATTCTAAGATGAAGTCCTACATCACCAGGCAGTTCAAAAAGTTTATGAAGAATGCCAATGGAAAGGGTTTCGACAAGGACCGCAAGCAATCCAGTTCTTCTTAGTTTAAAGGCCAAGACAAAGGGAAGAAGGATGCTAAGGAAGGTGGTCAGTACATTGTTCCCGCAGGACCTAAGTGCTTTAGGTGTCAAGGCTTCAGTCACATGAAGCATGAGTGTCCTACATACCTCAAGAGTATTGGGAAGAGTAAGGCACTTGCTGTTACCTTAAGTGACATCGAGCCTGAGGATGATTCCGACAATGAGGATGACGAAATCTTAAATGCCTTCACAACCACTATTGATCCTATTGATGGGATTGTTGAAGATGTGGTTGAAGAGGAGGAATTGGTGGAATCCAAATTTGAGAAGATGGATGATCAAAATGACATTCATACAGCCTATGAGAAGCTGTACAAGCTTTCTGAGAAGCATGAGAAAATATATAGGCTAACCACCAAGAAGTTTAGTGATGTGGAACTTGATTGTGAGGAGCTTTCCACAAAGTTTGATGAAGCCAGTCAGACTATTGGAGCACTGAGGTTCGAGAACAATTTCTTGGCTGAGAAGACCAAGAAGCTTGAAGCGGAGTTGTTTCAAGTCAGAGCTCAATTGGAGAGGACTTCAAGTGCAAAGCTTGATGATATGCTCAGCATTCAGAAATCTACTTTAGATCGAATAGGTTTAGGGTATGTTCTTTCTTCCTCTAATACTTCTTCTTCTAGTATTACTGTTTTTGTTCCTCCTGCTAATAATGTCAAAATTGAGAACAGTGAGATTAAAACTGAATTAGCTAGTAAGAACATAGACAAGGGTAAATCTATCTTAGGAGCACCCCCTAAGCTTGAGAAGAAAGATGTTAAAAACCCTAGGGCTTAGAAGGCTAACTCTCAAAAGCCTAAACAAAAGAAGCATCATCTCTGTCATCATTGTGGAGTTGCCAGTCATACTTGACCAAATTGCTACAAGTGGCTTGCCATTCAACAGAGCAACGACATGATAGCCTATGGGAACCAGAATCAGCTTCAATCCTCTCTTGTTCCCCTTGGGGATCTTCTCAAAGCCCTTATGTTCCTTTCGAACTTGAATGGTTTTTCTCCCTCACCACCAGTTCAAGGGTTTAATCAAAGGAAGGGTTCTTCCAGGGTGTGGAAGGGAAAGGGCTCCAAGTGATTTTGTCACTTTTCTCTCTCTCTTCTTGTTTTTGTGTGTGCATTACTTATGTGTTTTGCTTTCAAGTTTTGAGTCAGTCTAGTTTTTATGCTTTGGTTGTTTAACATGTTTTTGTTTGGTTATTTTTCAGTTTTTCTTTATTTTGTTTTTCATATAAAAAAAAATTTGAAAAATCAGAAAAATACAAAAACAATGTGTGTTTTGTGTACATTGGTACTTGTGTACCTTGGATGGCCATTGAAACAAAGTCTTCTAAACTTTGTATCATTTGTAGCTTAGATGAACATCTTTATGCACAACTAAGCAAGTGAGTTTTGTGGCTCGTGTTTGTGATGAGTAAGATTAAGTTGTCTCTTGAACTTAACACTCATATCACTTTTTTTGACGGGAATGACTAAAAAATCCTGAGAGAAATACATAAATAATCATCTCACTACTGTTGCCCGCCAATCATAATATGACACCTGTATGCTTCGGCATAGCAAAAGTGCAGTGTCAATGACATTTGTGTGCTTAGGCATAGCAAAATTGGAATGTCAAATATTATTGGGTATTTCTTTTCTCTCTCTAATATGCCCATGCATGATATGCTTAAAAGAAAAATATGCAAAGAAAAATCAAAAGCAAAAAGATAAAAAAATGCTTTAAAAATGATTGCAATCGTGTATTCTAGGAGATGTGGGAGTTATAGGATGTACCTCGAAGGTGATAGTCCCCATCAAGCAATTATGATTGTGTGTGAGTTAAAACGATTTTCTCATATCTCAAATCGTCATAACATGTATACACTTATGCAATCTTGCAATGTTTTTCACACACAACACGCAATATTCTTTGCTATTCTTGATACATGTGAAGGTACAATGTGATTTGGCCATTACAAGGTTTTACATGTGTTAATGTACGCTCACTAAACTGTCTTGACTTGTTTTTGAAATATAAAATTAGTTAGACTTGTTTAGTGTGTGTATGTGTTTTTGAGGATCCATGTGCTTAATTTTTTTTTTAATTGAGAGATGATTTTGAGAGCTTAATATGTTGTTTGAATTGTTGGTTGAGTTGCATGTTGGATTGCATTCATGTCTGTGTTTTTCTCATCTCGAAAAACTGCTTTTAAAAGCTGGCTTGACACCTCCTCGATACCTCCTCGACACCTTGCTGTCTGTCGAGCTTCTTCAGCTTTTTTTTATCGCAATCCCGACAACTTCTCGATACCTGGTGGATCGATTGAGAATGGTTTTGCATCCTCGATAGCTTCTCGACACCTGGTGGATCGATTGAGCTTCTGTTCTTGATTCTGTTGAGTTGTTCCTTAACACCTCCTTGAGTTATTTCTAAACTTTGTATCATTTGTAGCTTAGATGAACTTCTCTATGCATAACTAAGCAAGTGAGTTTTGTGGCTCGTGTTTGTGATGAATAAGGTTAAGTAATCTCTTGTACTTAACACTTGTATCACTCTTTTTAACGGGAAAGACTAGAAAATCCTAAGAGAAAGGCATAAATAATCATCTCACCACTGTTGCCCGCCAATCATAAAATGACATTTGTATGCTTTGGCATAGCAAAAGTGAAATGTCAAATGCTTAACATCATTGGGTATTTCTTTTCTATCTCTTATATGCCCATGCATGGTTTACTTAAAAGAAAAATATGCAAAGAAAAATAAAAAGCAAAAAGAACCAAAATGTTTTATATATGATATCAAGCGAGTATTCTAGGAGATGTGGGAGTTATAGGATGTACCTCGAAGGTGATAGTCCTCATCAAACAGTTATAATTGTGTGTGAGTTAAAGTGATTTTCTCATATCTCAAATTTTCATAACATGTAGACACTTATGCAATCTTGCGAAGTTTTTCACACACAACACACAATATTCTTTGCTACTTTTGATACATTTGCAGGTACAATGTGATTTGGTCATTACAAGGAATACATAAGTTAATGTATGCTTATTAAACTGTCTTAACTTGCTTTTGAAATATAAAATTGGTTAAACTTGTTTAAGTGTGTGTGTGTGTGTTTTGGATCTATGAGCATGACATTTTTCTTATTGGGAGATGATTTTGAGAGTTCAAAATGTTGTTTGGATCTTTGGTTGTATACCATGCTTGATTGCATTCATATCTGTATTTTTTCTCTTCTTGAAAAACTATTTTTAAGCAATTTCGACAACTGCTGGACACCTCTCGACAGCTAGGCTATCTATCGAGCCCCTTCAACTACTTTTTATTGCATTCACGATAGCTCCTCGATAGCTGCTTGATCCTTTGAGAAACTTTCTAGAAGCTTGATAGCTTCTCGATCCATCGAGATCCTCTAGCTATGGACACCTCTTGACAGATCCTGGACAGCTCTTTGATAGATTTTTCACGCGTTTTAAATCTTGACACCTCTTGATCTGTTGAGATTTATGAATTTTCTATATAAAGGTTCTGTGCGATTTTTCTTCATTTCTCCTCGATCTCTCTCGATTGTTTTCAGTCTTTTCACCTCCCAAACACTCTCTTCTCTCTCAAAACCTTCAACCCACGTGATTTTTGGCATTTTTTTTTTTTTTTGTCTCAAATAACTTGGTATGATCTCTTTATCTCTCATTCTTCATGCATTTAGATCTAGGTTTTAGGTTTTTGAAAATTTTTTTGGGGTTTTTCAAAATTGATGAAGTTTTTGTGAAATTTTTAGGATGGTTTTTGTATAAATGATCCTAAATGTTCATGTGTTGCATCACATTTGCATTATAACAATGTTTCATGCATTTTAGATGTGTGTTTACTTTGTTGTAATGTTGTATGCTGATAGGTTTAGATTGGGCTGAGCCCATGATGTATTTAAGTTTACATGTCACGTGTTTATGCATTTTCATGCATACGTACTTTCAAGTTCTATATTCTTATATTTTGTCTTGTTGGTACTTTTCTAATTGTCTCTTTCTCTCCCTCTCTCTCTTTCTTGCGTTAGTCTACTCTATGGCACCCAAACGCAAATCTACTTTGTCCCAGAACCCTCTTCGTTTTGGGGCATCCACTTCTTCTTCTGACCCTACACCTTCTCACGTACAGTTCCGTGATGATAAAGCCCAAAATGACTTTTCGAAGAACTTTTCTCAACGACGCATTCATTCGAAATGCCAAGTCATCTTATCAGATTTCTTTGATACTGACCTACTCACTGTCATTTACAGTAGGGGTTTGGGGTCACTATGTGACATCCCGTTCACTTGTCCCTCTGTGATCATACAGGATTTTTACTCCAATATGCGTGGATTCGATACTTCTGTACCTCATTTCTTCTCTCGCGTTCGAGGTACACGCATAGTAGTTACTCTGGATATTGTATCCGAGGTACTACACATTCTTAGGGTAGCGCATCCTAACTACACTAGCTGAGATCGTCTGAGGACTATGTCCAAAGACGAACTCTCGTCTCTCTTCTATGAGACACCTTCTTCTTGTGGTGACTATCAAAACACCCCTTGCTCGGGCTTTGCAAAAGGTCTGAGGTTCCTGGGCATGGTGATGACATTCATTCTTCATCCTTTGTCTCACTATAACTCCATTACAGAACCTCGTGTTCGATTTTTTTCATCCCTCTTAGAGGATATCTCTATCGACTTCCCTTCTCACTTCATTCTATCCCTTATAGATGTTTATAGGGATACGGTGACCCGTGATAAGCTCATTTTTCCTTCAGCTATCACGCAGATCCTTTGCCATTTTTCTGTCTCCTTTCCCGAGTCTCCTCACTTCACGGTTATGAGTGCTATAGATGTAGCTACCGTTCGACGGAGCGAGGCACAACTCAAACCGAGGCGGCCCTGGACAAAGACGGCGATTCCTCCAACTTCTATCGCTCCATCCACATCCGCTCCTTCATCTTCTGCGAGTGGAGTGACACTTGAGGCCATCATGGCACAGCTTGTGTGCATGGATGCTCGCCTTGACACCAATGATGAGTTGTGTTAAGTGAACACCCATGTCGGTCTTATTGCACGACGACAGGTTATCATGGGTGGTTTCACTGTTGCTTCTTCTCCATCTCCACCGACTTCCGAGGATGAGAGTGATGATGGCTCTGGCAGTGATGATGCTGATGAGGACGATGGTGATAGCTTGCCCAATGATAATGAGATGTCTACTTGATATACTTACCCTTTATCACTCGTAACAAAAAGGGGGAGTAGTTTTGATATGAGAGTAGTCATACATAGGGAGAGGGTTAGCATAGGAGATTTTTGTGATAGGGGGAGTGTTTATGAGGGATGTAGTGAGGACTTTTTGTATCTTTTCTTTTCTTTCTATTTTAGATACATTATTTTTGTACATCGATCTTGTGACCACTTAGTGATAACAAACCTCGTACTTATGTTGATATATATATTGAGGTTGTTATTACTTTCTTTCACCTATCTTTACATGTATTGTTTCTTTTCTCTCTTTATACACATGATTCTTATATATTGTATGCAATCTTTTATTTTTGTTTCACACTAAAATACCGTGATGAGTTTTGTTTAAAGTATTTATGAAATACAGGTTGTCAAAGTCTTCTTGCCATAAACTCTCTTCTTGCAAAGTTTTTCAAGAGTTTATGTTAGGATAAATTTTATTGTATTCAACAAGTGAGTATGAATTGAGTGATTTATGATTTCTCTCATATGTTCATTTGTTTGTTGTGATTTTGTCACGGATTAACAAAGGGGGAGATTGTTAGGACATATGTGATTTAATGTTAGGAACATATGTCAAATTAGAATTGGCTAATCCTTTGACAAAATGCATTTTACTTGTAATTTGGTAGATCTAGGATGTGTTTAATGTTTCAAGGAACAAAGTTTCAAAATTAAGTGTTAAAGCCATGAAAGTCTGTCCAAGAAACAAATGAAGAAGTGCTGGATTTTAAAGCTCGACAACTTGTATCTATCGAGGTTTAAAAGCTGCTGAAGCCCAATGCTCAACAACTAGCTTGACAGATAAGCTATCTATCGAGATTTATGAAAAACAGATTTTCAGCTCTGATTTTCATTCAATCCGTGTGTATATGTTTGGACTTTCTTTTCTCACAACCCTAAACATGTATAAGGATTATTTTAAGAGCCGTAAAAGGTTACGTGAGTGTGAAGCAAAGTTGTGTTCATGCAAATTATGACTGAAGACAAAATTTACCCTAATTCATCTTTCTCCTGAAGAAGCTATTGTGTTTGTACACCCTAGGGTTTTGTAATCGAGGAGTTTCGTGATCTTCATTGTGTAATGAATTGAAGAACTTTGCAGCCAACATCTTTCTCAAGTTGGTGAATAAGCCGCATACTGGGATCCGCACATCAAATTGGTTAGTCATATACTGAGAGTTGTGCATTGAAAAGGAGAGATTGTCACTACAAAACAAGTCCAATTGAGTATTAGGGTAAGAATTCAATTGTAGGTTGGTATAAGGTACTGAAATTCCTTTACTTGTAACCGCTTTTTTTGATAATAGTGAATTCTCGAGAGTGGTGACCTTAAAATCACCCGGTGGGGTTTTTGCCGTGTAGTTTTTCTCATTTGTAAACAAATCACCGTATCAATTTAATTTCTACTGTATTTAGTTAATTTGTGATTTGTTTGTGCTACCATGCATATTGCATGCTAATTGAATTAATTAATTAACTTGATTAATTAATTTGTTAATTCATCACAAGAGGTCTTTACATTCTAGGCCTATCAATGGTGGAGGGTTTCTTCATCATTCTCACAAAATTTGAGCATTGCATAGTCACAAACAGCACCACAAGGCTCCGTTGATCTACATTTAGGATTTTGGGCAAAAAATTAGAGCACAATCACAGTCATAGAGGGTTTCTTTCATCCTCTCTCTCTCTCTCTCTCTCTTTCATTTCTAAATCTCCAACAATTAGACTCACTTATTAGTTAGTTTGCTTTGCTTTTTGCTTTTTATTTTTTCATGTGTCCACGTCTTAATGCATCCAATTGAAATGGACACTGGATAGAACCTGTGTCCTTTATTTTATTTTATTTTTTTGGTGAACCCGTGTCCTTCTTTACTTCTTCGTCCAGTCCGCCAATTTATTAAGACAAGATTTTTTTTACTGATTTGAGATTACAATATGCTTTAAGTCGCGGTGGGTTGGCAGAGTTGCACCTCAAGTTGTCTTTCAAAGCAAAGATATACTGTAACTCCCCAACTTACACTTCAATTTAGATTATAGTTTGCTACAAGTCCTACATGTGAGACCCTAGGTATGATTTTTCTTACCTTCGTTATTAGTCATTAAATTAATTAATCTATTATATGATATATAAATGTAAGAAACTATTATTAGAACTGATACAAATATATTTTGTCTAATATTTTTAGCATTTTTTAAATCTCAGACATTACTATACTTAATAGATTGTTTATAGTAAAAGGAAAATTATTTAGAATTTCACTCCTAATTCGATACTTGATAATGCTCTCTTTTTTTTTTTTTTGAAACATTGATAATGCTCTCTTAAAGAGCAATAATTACAGTTTTGAATAAAAATATTTGGCTTTTAATATTATTACTTATTTTTTATATATCTAGTGATAGTTTTTTATTTTCTTGATGGGATATTTAGTGATAGTTGATTACACGTAAGTTTGAAATATTACTCCAATCGGTTTTAAAGAAAAAAAATATATTACTCCAATCTTTTTGTCAATCTTGTCTCAATCTTAGTGATAGTTGATTACACATAAGCTTAAAATATTAAATCTTTTGTGGGTTTAGTTAGCTCAACTGGTAAAATCTCTAATAGTTAAATAAGAGGTTTGGGGTTCAATCTCCACTTACACCAAGAATCGATTGATGTCTTGGTCTAATGATAAAGAGTTAACAATAGGAACGAACGTCATAAGTTGAAACTTAAAAAAAAAAAAAAATTAAATCTTTTTATCAACTTGTTGCATGATTGTTTATTTTTAATATATACACCTTTTGTTCCGCCAAAAAAATAAATAAATAAATAAATACACCTTTTGTAGCACATGTTTACAATACTATTTTAATTATTATGCTAAGCATGGATGTAGTAGTATAGACATTAGAACTATAGATAAAAAAAAATTAATCCTCTCATTTTTTTTTTATTCGGCCACCTAAATACAAATTCTTGGTTTTGTCATTGCTTAGAGGTTTGAACCCCGACTTTTACCCCTCACCCTATAAGAGCTTTGTATTTGTAGAATGACCATCACACCAAGAATACGCAATAATATTTTCACTTGACTATAAGGGCACCCTGCCATTTTCAATAATATGCAAACCATACTCATCTACTAAAGAACACCCCCACTAGGCTACCATAGTCAAACCTCCCATTTTGACAAAAAACACCGTACATGAAATTTTAATCCACATGGCCATATAGCCATATAGCGATTAAGTATGAAATTTTAATTGAATATAAGGGCACACTGCCATTTTCAATAATGTGCAAACCATACTCATCTACTAAAGAACACCCCCACCAATTCACCATAGTCAAACCTCCCATTTTGACCAAAAAAACCGTACAAGTAATTTTAATTCACATGGCCATATAGCCATATAGCGATTAAGTATGAAATTTTAATTGAATAATTCTTACCGTAGTACCAAAACCAATATTGTTTGTTTCTCTATATTAAACCTATTATTCCTTAATTCTTACAATAGTAGTACCAAGATCAGTAATATGTTAACTTAGTGGCGAAATGGAACCTATTAATCAATTATAAGTGGCGAAATGTCCATTGAAAAATTATAGGCAGTTTGTAACATTGGTTTAGTGCTTAGTTCTAGTTGGGGTTTTTAAAAGGGGTAGGTCTCAGTATGGAGCTTGGCGGTGGCGATAACACCGCGACAGTGACCTTTCAATTGGGGAAGGAGTAGGATTCAACTAAGTAAATGAATCTATAGGGCTGTGTGCATTCAACTTTCAAGTGATAGATTGCGATGTACTGAAGTTAGCAGTTGATTGCTTAATGCTTATAAGAAAAAAAAAAATTAAATAAATAAAATTGAGCACCTATGAATAGTACTTCCCACAGTCATTTACTATAAAAATTAGCACCAAAAAAAAAATTGTGATAATTTTAACGTCACAAACTCCTGACAAAGTGAATAAAGTACTCTACTAGAAGAAAATGATAGATTATGTTAAATAGAAAAGCAATGGGATCTAATAATTTTTGTGGCTACCTCAAATTTTATGATTATTTTATGGTGTGTTTCAGGACTTTTTAATTTTTTGGTTGATATCTTTTTCTCTTTTTTATTTTTTTGGTTCGGTTTGCTTCTTCTTTCTATTTTACAATGTTGAATATAATAAAAATTTATCTTTATTTCTTGGGGAATTATTCAGTGTTTTTTAGCACATTTTTTTGTAATTTACTTATTTGTGTATTCAATTGGTATATATGTGATATATGGGCTTGATTCTCATATATATATATATATATATATATAAACATTTATGGGCTTAAAAAAATACCAAATTAACATGTTGTTTTATCTACCACGAAATTAAGAACAACTCAAATCCAAACTTTAAATGGGCTTTAATACTTACCAAAAAAGAAATAGACATTAATAAATTAATAAATATATGTATCTTCTCTTCTTCAAAAAAAAAAAAAATCATTTTTATCTTGGATCTCCAAAAAAAAAAAAAAAATTCATCAACAATATTCAGAAAAACTGAAATTTAAAATCGGAATTGACACGTTTCTGCTTTGGGACCCAACCTCTTTTCCTTTGCCAATTGTCACCCATAATTCTATCCCCCATTTCCCAAGCCCACTGTACCATTTCATTCCTTCACTTTCAGGCAATGTGAGAAACACTGGCAGTGTCGTGACAGCCCTCTGACTGACACTGACAACAGAAAGTTTCCCTTACCGAACTACAAAAATTTGCAAAAAGATAGAAGCCCATCCCATTCCAATTATCAAAGCACCAGTCATAATCTTCCAATTCCATAAAAAAGCTTAAAAAACAACAACCCCAACAATTCCTGAGAGAGAGAGATAAGAGATATGAGTAATAGGAAGAAAGTTTTGGTGGTGGTAGGCACTGGCTATTTGGGACAACACATATTGCAAGGTGTTAGTACATTTTAAATTAAATATGTTAAAACTCAAAATAACTGATGATAAATAAAGAGATGAGTTATAATAAAAGTTGTTAAAGAAAGAGTTACTTGTATGTAAGTTAGATTAATAAAATTGAGAGAAGTTTTCTAAATTAATAAATAACATGTAGGTTATGTGAAGAGTTGGAAGACTATATATACGGCTATGCTATGGACTAATTACACATCAAGAGTGAATGAAGAAAATAGTTAAAAGCAAAGAGTATTGTGTGAGAGAGTGAATTCAATAATATTCCTAAATACTTGAGAGATTCCGGGCCAAAGAAAGGTGTTTTTCTGGTGGAGCTTTGGGCTTGAACACTTTGTGCAGAAGCTGTTCTAGCCATACAACATTTGTTGGGCTGTTGTATCCTGGGAGAGACAAGTCAGAGAATGTCTGCACTGGTTACAAAGATTAGCCAACCAAGGGCTTGAATCTCCTTAAAGAGAGCGAGTGCCGCGCCTCAGTCCAAATAGTGTTGTGTAATTTTTCTCATTTGAATTAATAATATTCAGAAGTACTATTCAGTTTCTCATTGTGTTATTTCCATTATTATTGTGTTTGCACCAACACAAGGCTTTTCAGAGATCCAAGGCACCCCATTTAAATATGATCTTGCATTCACTTACCACTCTAACCTTCCTCAACCTCTGCTTGATGTCCTTCCTCATTTGCTTTCTTTCCATGTTGATTTAAAAACTGGGCAAGGATTTGAACCCATTTCACACTCATTTGGCCAAGATTGGTCTGTTCTGTTTTCACCCCAAAACAGTAACTATATTCGCTATTGTTAGTCTAGTTTTGATTTTTGGATTGCAAATTAGAGAAATTTATGAATTTAGTTGGTAGGTGTTTTTGTTCCAGAAAACAAGTAGTCTCTTCCATCTATACAGAAAAATCAATAATGCGTAGTGCATGTTTAGCTAATAAATGAGTGAGTGGGCCTGTTGCCCTGCCTCCCTACATGTGGAAAAACAACCTTCCTAAACTCATGTGATGTAGACAGAGATCCATAAACCAGCGCAGCCACAGCCGTGGGGGGAGGAGACACTTCCTTCAGCGCATTAATTAAGATTTGGGAGTCAGACTCAAGCACAAAGTCCTGAATGAGCTTGTCTTTTGCAAACTGCAACCCGAGTTCTATGGCCTTTGCTTCGACTTCAATGGCACCAAGGGGGAGTTGTAATTTCTTGCTACCTGCCCCAATCAGTCTTCCGCCTTCATCCCGATTCAGAATGCCCACTCCAGCCGATTTATTTGCAGCAAAAACAGCACCATCCACATTGATTTTATAAGCATTTAAAGGTGGAGGGGTCCATGAAGTAGGGCACTTCGTTTTCTGCATAATCTCCCCTGCTTGACTGGACTGATACTCCACTAAATAGTCTAATGCACCATGAATTACTGCCTGCCCAGTTTTCTTCACCCCACCGTTCCTCACTTCATTCCTATTACTCCATAACTTCCATGAAATCATGATGACTTTCTCCACCTTTGCTTGTTCCCACTTGGCAATCATGACAGCAAACCACAAGAAGTCCAGAAAAGAGTCAAAAGGGAAATTCTGGTTCAGCGGGATCAGATTTGTCATAGCCCAAATTTCTTGAGCCCTTGGGCAAGTACAAAACATGTGACCTGATGACACCAACTATGATTTGCACTCATCACAGCAACCATCAGCTAAGACCTTCCTTCTTACTAGATTATCCTTTGTGGGCAGGATATTCTTACATGCTCTCCAAGTAAAGTGGCGTATTTTATGAGGGACATTTAGCTTCCAAATGTACTTCCAAAACTTCCTGAAATTGCTGTCATCAGATAGCTCCCCAGAAGCAGACCACCTGGAATCTTTAGTCGTTTTAATGGATTCTATTGATTCATACCTTTTTTTGGCCCCAGGAAATTTATTGGAAATCATGAAAGTAGTATAACTGAATTGCCATCTTCCTTTTTCATTGTCAAGTTCAGAATTGAGAATTATCCAACTTTTAGTTACCACAAATGGAGGTCCATATGTCTTAGTCATTAGTGGTCTAGGCAGAATTCAGAAAATCTGAAATTCTAAAAAGCTTTGTCTGCTGACAATTACCATATATGCGATATAAATCTAATTTGCTGTTTCTGATTTTTTTTTTTAATTTATATATAAAAAAAATAAAAAATAAAAAAAGAAGAATAGATTTTTAAATTTTAAAAACAGATGAATTTCTATCTATATTTTCAAGTACTGACAAGTATGTCATGCTTGGAATGCCAGCCTGATGTGGTCGTGAATTGTGCGGCACTCTCAGTGCCTCGTGTCTGTGAAATGGATCCTGCTGATGCACTGTCTGTTAATGTGTCATCTTCTCTTGTTGATTGATTATCAAACTTTAAAGAGGGTAGTACCCTTTTGATTCACTTGTCAACTGATCAAGGTAAGTACTGCTGAAATTACTGGAGGTAATAAAAATAGAAAATGTAATTACTATGAATTGTTAAGTATTCTTATTGTTTGTATATATGGTCCTGAAGTCTTAAGATACCAAGAGTGCAGACCTATGGCTTATAAGAATTAATATATGAAGCTTGACCTATTTATCAAAAAAATATCGGAAGCTTGAGTTTAAGCCTTATTAAGCAATGCTGCAACACAAACCTGTCACTACTGGGTTTTTTTTTTTTTTTTTTTTTTTTTTTTTTTTTTTTTTTTAAATTAAAAAATAGCTTAAGGGATACTTTAAATTTCATTTTAGAGGTGGCTGCAATTCTTTCGCCAACTCAAAAGCCTAAACACCAAACATGGCAAGATTAAAGTACATTCATAGGCCTTTATTGCAATTGAGTGAATTGACCACAACACTTTTTTGGCTTAATTCCTCTTTTCTCAAGTCTCATCTTGTACTCATTTGATTTAATTGGCCCTACCTTTTGAAATACCACTATTAGATATTGGGGCAGTTACACATTATGATTTTTTTTCCACGCCAATGACAGCATGCATACAAGTTATGACATACCAGCGCAAGTAAATACAGTAAATAACCTTTCTTGTGTTCTGGTCCAGGCATTTTCTTTCCATTATTATTAGTCATCTAAGCTTAGTTTCTCACACCTGAAAAATTGTTAGTACCTTGACTAGCTGCAGCTGGATTGTGAAATTACACATGCACCTAGTGGATCTTGAATCCTTGTCCTCACCCTCCACCTTGTTCTTATGGCAAGAGAAAGTGCTATTTGAGCTCTAAGTCATTGAGCTTTTCTATTTTTTATTTAGCTGGACAAAACAAATCTCAGATACAGCTATTCCCTATCTTATCCATTTATCTTTCTATTTGGCAGTAAAATATTTGTGGCTAGATTGTTTATGATGTAATTTCCCAAACAGTTTATGAAGGGGTAAAGTCCTTCTACAAGGAAGAAGATGAAACCGCTCCTGTGAACGTTTATGAAAATTCAAAAGTGGCAGCAGAGCAGTTTGTTTCCGAATTTTGAGAAGCAGTATCATTTTTGGGCCACAGACTAGCTCACCTGTTCCAAAATCGCTTCCAATTTAGGTGTGTAGGTAGAATGTAGACCTTATGTGGTACATTCACAAGTTTATTGGCTATTATCTTAGCTGCATCTGATTAGAGACTGCTAAATGTAATGGCTTTATAAGTGAATGGAAGAATAAATTGTCTTTCTCACACCAGGTCTGAGTGCTTGTTACTGATGGCTATGTTCTAAGCAAACGCATTCGTTTTAAAGTTCTCTTATTGTTGCTTTCAGCATATAGTTTGCCCATATTGTTCTGCAACCTGCCAAATCCTTGCTATGAGAATGATCCCTTTCATTATGAAAGTGTCATCCATTCATAGTCATCATCCATTGTAGTTAAAACTCTTCGGTGTTGAAATTTTGCCTATTTATGGTTTATAAAATTGGATATACCATTAATAGAATGATTCGAAACTGATCTTGTTTGCCAGTTCACTGTCTTAAAATAGAGAAAAACCAAAAATAAAATAAAATTACAATCATAGTTAATCTGATTGAGTTACCTACTTACCTTGATCTTATAGATGCTAGAACAAGTTGTGTTTACTGGCTTTTGACTGATTTATAAACAATTTGTGGGGAATTCTTCCTGCTTTGAACTGAATTGCACGAACATGTAGAGTTTACTCCATTGATGTGTTGCACACCAAAACTAAATTATACTGTTCACTATTCTTGGCTAACATATTTGTGGCTAACATGACAACTGACAACATAACAAAAGGATGGAGTTACAGATAGTAGAATTGATTTGTTGGAGATGGGACTAATAATAATATAAGCACTAGCAATTTTTCATGTAATTGGCAATTACCATCCTGTGGAAACATCAACAGCCAGTACTCGGAAAATGTTTTCATTTTTTACCAAAATGATTTTAAGCGGTCTAAGGAAATTGAAGCTATAGTTTTCAGTTTACGTAAGTGACGAGTCAATAATTTTTCAAAGTCATATATTGTTGTTATTGACTTTTCAAGTGACTGGTTTAAATGTGTTGCCGTGAGATAGGTCTGACTTGGAGAGAGAGATGGGGGTGGGGGGGGGGGGGGTACCATTTTATAGGATGGGTACATTACAGATATAGAAATTTTTATTGGGATGATTATAGTTTTACAGCTTTAGAAAGCAGTTGATAAATGGGATATTATGATTACTTTGTACATGACCAAAGGAGTGGCTCTTAATTGATGCAGTGGATTGATGGTGTCCTCTCTAAAGGAGAAAAGATGGACTTCTTCCATGACAATCGAGTTTGGCTGCCCAGTGTATGTCAAGGATGTTGTAGCTATCATACGAGCTTTGACAAGCAGATGGATATCAGGTATAATTTTACAATATCGAAGTTTAAATACTGGTAACATAGATGATAAATTGCAACAAGTTATTTTTTCACCTCATCATTCATTTGGTTCTTACATTCAGGATATCCATCTTCTGGTAAAGGACAGTCTTGATTAAGGTGTGGGCCATGTGGCAATATCAATATTGCCTTCTGTTCTATGATACCATGCAAATGATACTTTTGAATGCTTTGTTTGTGGAAGAGTATCCCTATGTAAGGAAAGAGTGTCCAAATCTGGAGCCTTTATGTTTTATTTGTGGTTATGTTTTATGGATGTTGCCAACCTTCTGCTTTTTCTATATGCTTTGACTTCTCTCTCTCTCTCTCTCTCTCTCTCTCTCTCTGTGTGCTGAATTGTATGTCTGTATTAATGATTTTGACAATCAAAATTGTTGAACCAGAGGGTAAGCAAATGCAATTGCTACTAAATGTTGGTGGACCAGATAGGGTATCTCGGGTACAAATGGTTGAGGTTGTGGCGGGTTTCAGAGGATACAATATGTTGTTAATCAAAGCAGTGTCTGCATCTTCAGTATGTATAGCATTTAAGATTTAATCGTTAATTTTTTAAATGCCTGAGAACCAGGTGTTTTACCTGCCTTTTCTTCATTTGCTGTCTTAATCATTGTGCACCATCTCTTCATTTCATCCCCTAACCATCTATCAGCTCACCTGTTGGATGCACATTTCTAATTATATTTACTAGCTTATGATAATTCCCTTCATTGGATCATGCAATCACATTGATTATTATGTTTACCTTTTGGTGATTTTTGTTCTTTAAATAATTCTCCAGGTTGATCAAGGCATCAAGTCCCCAGCTGACATATCCATGAATATAACCAAACTAGTTCCGACCCTAAATTTTTCTCCCACTTCATTCACAGATGGAGACAAATTGACACTCACTACTGGGGCTAAATCTTGAGGACATGAAGATGTTGTAATTTCTGTAGTTTCTAGTTTGTATAAGTGATATTGTCAGGGGTAGTATGAATGATGATTCTCAATACTAGGCCCCAATTGATCCCGAGTATCTTTCCGAATCCACTGCTCTTTGTGGAGTTCATAGATGCTTGAGCCTTAAAACAAGGAGAGAAATAAAAGTTTTTTTTCTTTTCTCATCCTTCCCATAATTTTGTTTTCCTTTGAGGGGAAAAAATGTATGAGTGTTACCTATAGATATGCGTCTATTTGGTATAGTATCTTTTTCAGCCTTTTGCAAATAGGTTGTATGAACAAGTTGAAACCTTAAAAAAATAACTTACAAATTGCTAGAAAAAATTATTTTCACATGTTGAAAGCTTTTTTTTTTTTTTTTTGGAACTCTGTCAAACCTGCTTGAAATTGATTTCATTTTTAAACCTCTCTAATATTATACTTTTTATTTTTGCTAAACAAACCTTTATTATAATTATAACTACTATAATCATTCTTGACTCTCTTGGTAGATAAGGCCAGTACTAAATATAAATACTAATGCAGGCTATGCAGTAGAATAGGGGAGTGAACAAATTGGGGCCAGGGAATAAAAAGCAAAAAGCAGTGAACGATTTGCTTAGGCCCACTAAAGACTATGGGCTTGTTCCCTTTTAAGACTCTACTTTCTTAAACTCTAGGCCCAATACAAAGAATCGACCACTTGGGTCAATATTTGTCCTAACTGTACAAGCTAACTATTTTACACGCTGAAAAAGTATTAAGAAATGGTTTTGTGAGAGGGTGGTCTCTGACTCTCCTATAGTATGCATGGGTTTCACATGCGGTCAAAGGTTGATTTCATGAGATACATTCTCCTCGCTTAATATAGGTGTTTGGATGCATAAGCAAGTTACATTCACCTACAAATTCATTTGTACATATACAATATTCTTTATTATTATTTGGGAAATTGCAATTTGTCCTCGCTGTGGTAGGAGCTTCCCTAGTTCTCATTCTATAATCCATAGACCCCAATAAGTCTTCCATGGTCTTAGTGATTAAAAAAAAATAAAAAAAAAGTATTATACAAATTACATGAGTTTAGGAAATGGTAAAAACTTTCCTACCTATCTTACTTTGTCCTACTTGACTTTTCTCTGTCTTGAAAAAGTAATGAGACAATGATAGGTTTTGCTCGCTCCACTCTACTCCTATTTGAAACAGTCAGATCAAACGGTAGGTTTACTTTTCAACCGACTCTAATTAACTTATGGTCAACCGTACTTACTTGTTCTCTTTCTTTTGACACTCTCATAACTTTTCCTTAATTACTGTTGAGGGCCATTTGTGAGAAAGAAAGCCCAATAATAAGGGCAACAAAGAATTGACAAAGTAGACAGCAAGACCATTAGGCCCAAGCGGTAAGAATAATGGATCACAGGCCCATGAAATAAACAAATGGGTCTTGAAGAGGCAAGTGGGCTCAAAGAAACCCGGAAAGAAAGAAATAGCATCCCATGGGCAGTGTATGAGGTAAAAAAGTGAGAAAGGGCCGCCGCAGGCCCAAGGAAATGCAAACTAAGAAAGTAAGGGGTGTATGGTAGGCCCATAAACCCTAAGGATGAGAATAAGGTTATTGGGTCAGGGAAGCCCAATGAAGTTAGTAAAAAACCCATGGGAGTGTGGAATTAACAAATGAGCCGAGGAAGCTCAAAGAAAGCAAATGGGCCAAGGATGCCCAGAGGAAAGCCCAAAGGGACATAGGAGGCCATAGGTAAAAGCAAAATAGTGGCCATGCCAATCCACTGAGAGAAGGAATAAACGGCTGGCCCAAAAGAGGCCCAGCAAGATTAAGTTGTTACGGCAGGAATAACAGAATGACATTACAAGAAATAAAGGAAACCAAGGAGTGGGCCAAAGAAATGTAAGACCCATCATCAAATAAAGCCCAGCTCGTGAGTGGAGCGGGGAAACACAAAACGGCCCACGTAAAAGAACGAAGAAGTAAGGCAGACTGTGCAAACAAAGCTCCAGACCGCGGCAAACGCATGAGAAGCAGGCAGATTTTTGGACATATATGAAAGGAAAGCACGCGCAAGGCTAGGCACCACCAGCATGTACCCAGCCAATATAAGACGTGGTGGGGTCATGGGTCAGAGGTAAGAGGTAAGGGGGGTATGGTTTGGTGGTGGGGAGAGGGGAAAAGACCTATTTTGTGACTCCTGCCCAAGCCCTTTTTGGGAGGTACGTCCTGTTGGGATGACAGACCACCCAAAAGAGGCAAGGTTGAGAGGGAAACCGTTAGGTGCATGCCTTGAGGGAAAGAGAGAGAAAGCATTTACGTCGTGGCAGGTAAGAGTGCTACGGTGGGCTAACGAATGAAACAAACCTACCTTTGTCGGGCAAGGGTGAGTGGCAAACAGACGAACCCTTTGGTGGTCGGCAAGTACACCTAGACCAGACAAAGGCGGTTAAGGGGCAAAGTGGTAAAATCTGGTTACGACAGGCACTATAAAAGGACCCTTGTCGTGCCTTGAGCAAGGGATCAAAAAACAGAGAGTATCGTGGAGTAAAAGAAAAGAATAAAAAGAAAACAGAAGGAAAAAAGAGAGATAATACAATGGGCATGCACCAGTAGGTCGATTTCTCTCTCTCCCCCTGTAAATCCTGCTCTCTTCCAAAACATAACAGGAATTCTTTTTGGGCATTAACCATTCAGGTCCGGTTCCCTCAAAACCAATAATCCCCACGGCAGGATCTTTCCTGGGAGATTATTTGCATTGAGAGGAGGCGTTCTCCCCTCTTTGGTTTTGCTTCTGCAGACCAAACTTAAACTTGACTTTATCCTCGTTCTTGATTAATTCATGTTACCTTCTTTCTCCTTTACTTTCTTTGTAAATGACATTGTTTTTACTGTAATTACGTTTTCTAAGTAGGGATTACTTGGCCATTTTCCATTAAATAGTCAGAGTACTCTGTTTTGTTATTATTATATCTGCCTGTCGTAACTCATCTGAAACAGTTCTGTCTGCCGTAAGCACACTCCTGGCAGACGAGGCATAGTTTGTGTGCAAGCCGGCCCAAGTTGAGTTACAATTTGACCGGTCTCAACTTCCTTACTCAGAAACATTCGGGCCCATTACCGCAGGAGGCAGCCCAGCCCAACGCACAACATGCAAAAAAGGCCCCTACAATTACTTTCATTTTAATCTCATAATTACTAAAACCATCTCATTAGGAATGACAAAATGCCTTCAATTTACCTCACTCTTGACCAACCTTGCTCTTGCCTCATGCAAATTTTGCCCATCCCAAAAATGGATTGAGACACCCCTGATCTGACCCCATCACGTTCATTGCCATCCTCTCTCTATCTCTCTCTCTCTCTCTCACTCTCACACACACACACATATATATATAGAGAGAGTGTGAGAGAGAGAGAGAGGCCTAGATGAAACGAGGCCGATCCAATTGGCCCATTTAACTCGTATAGAAGCGCTGGTCCATGAAATGCGTAGTCTCACACGAGTACATGACCAAAACAAAAATAGAAAAGCTAGAGATCTCCACGTGCGGAAGCAGTAGTAAAAGACAATACACAGCGGGGTCCTCCATTTACACTCCAAGTTGCACACCCATTTAGTAACAAATACCACACTACTCTCAATTTCTTCACTACGTTTTATTAGCAAAATTTTGTAGTGGCTGTTCACTATTTTTCTAACCAGTAGTAATGAATCTGGCACAACACAATTATTACAGTGAAAAAATCAGTCACTAACTTACAATTTTGCTTCTTTTCTACTTTTTCTTGACATTTTCGGCACATATATATGAGAAACTTTTCATAGAGTGCCTTGAATGATGTCCCAAATCAGTCAAGGTTGTAGACAGGACTTAGGTTGAACCACTCCAGAATTAGTGCCATGGGTATTAGCACACTCAGAGACGACTTGTTGTCCAGATTTATCTGATTCAATCTTTATGTTGCTCAATTTTATTCCAGTGCAAGCAAAAGATTGACTGCAATTGAGGTTAATTGCTTCTTTTGAGCTTGATGTTCCAACTATGTCATCGTAGGTCACTTCGCTTATGTGAACTCCCGTTGTCTGTAGTTAGAAAAGTTAAATTTAATTAATTTGCATCACGTATATCTTACAAGAAATTAACTACTATTCTTTCTAAATATAACAGGGTTTTGTATGATTTACCTTTGCTTCACAATTACCTCTTGTACCATTAATATCGCAGTAATTTTGGTCGATATATATTGGGTTTTGTACTGATTCCAAGGTGATGTGCTCGAATGAAATCTTTCGAGCGTAACCTAGTCCAATCTTTTTACAAATATTGTTAAAGTATTAGATATAAATAACAAAACATTATAATTATTTCTCTAAAAACAGAAGAAGAAGAATTGGTCTAGATTTACTACCTGCCATGTCTTGATCCGAACTCCATTTGTTGTTCCCTTGAAATTAACTTTCTTCACATGAATGTCTTCGACTTTGACAGAATTTCCAAACCTGCCTAAGCTTCCAATGCTGTTTTGAAACAAACGTGAATATAAGAAATTAATCACTTGTTACAAACGTACATGCCTAAGGTGATAAATTAATATGGTAACCAACACGAAGTCAAGAAATTGCATTCTAGCTAGCCTTTTGTTTTATAGTAACCAAGAAGTTTCGCTTTCAACAACAAATCTTAGACCCTTTTTTATTCTTAATTTGAATGATTATCTTATCTAATTAAATGTAAAAAAATATATTAGTCCTTGATGTGGAAATGCTTTTTTATCACTTTATTTTTTAGATCCTAATTATTATAGTATATTTTCTCCGACAAAGCGTGGGGTGAATGTGTAGACAAAGTAGCATGATAAATATTTTTTTCCAAAATCAAAAGAGGATTAGGTTGAAGAAATAAAGGATTTCTAGCATGGAAAGAAATGTAGTAGATAGATGACCCACCTTACTCCATGACCTGGTCCACACGTAATATATGATACGGTAATATTAGATGACAATTCTCCAATGGAAACACAATCGTCACCTGTTGATAATGCAATGTTGAGTTAATTCATATATCTTTGTCATGTCAGCTTATAAATCTTTTATAATTGATTGCATATTAATTAGTTTGATTGAACAAAAGTGACTAAAATTTCTTACCTGTAGCTATGACAGAGTTGTTGACAAGGACATTTTGAGAGAATTGAACGTTAATGCCATCAGTGTTAGGGCTATTTTCTGGAGCTGTTACATGCATATTCTGAACCAAAATATCACTACTCTGATTTACCACTACATGGAATTTGGCACTGTCAATGGAGTGAATGTCACTAATAGTACTTTGCTTGCAAGATATGATACTCAATGCCTGCAATACACCGTACAAATAGATATTATATATATAGTAAAAAAAATTTTAAGAAATTGCACTTATTTAATTAATCATAAAAACACCATGCATATAACAAAGAGTAATCTACATAGAGCAAACGTTATTGATTGGAATTCTATCATATCCATAAATAAATAAAATACCAATGCATATAGTACAAAAATAAAATTGACGATATATCGATACTTACCATTGGTACTACTGTAGCACATCCGGTCTGGGGAAGAAAAAAGAAGAAGAAAGAATTAGACATTGAAAAAAAAAAAAAAAAAAGACATGTGGGATAGTGAATTATAGAGATTTTTTTTTTTTTTTTTTGGGAGAAAATACAAAGATTAATTATGATTGAACTTTAATTTAAAGATGGTTAATACCAATTATTATACATATGTAAAATAGGATTCTCTAAAATACTCCTATTTTTTAGTTAAATAATTTTAAATTTAAAAACACATATTAGTTAACAGAGTAATTTTTTTTTTTTTTTTAATTCTTAAGTTTTAGACTTCAAACTTTTATCAATTCTCACCTAAAAAAAGATCCTATAAATTAAGATACTATTTCTATGTCATTTTTAAAGATTATTTAACTAAATCTAAGATTAAAAATAAATAAAAAATTAAAAAAAACCTAATTACAAAGCGCAAACGACAATATATATATATAGGATTTGTATCCATATATATTCCGTACGTACCATATTAGGGCGATGAGTACAAGACAGGTCCCACCATTCCGAGCCATGGCCATTAAAGGTGCCATTGCCAGTGATAAGGAGTCCAGTCACACCATGAAATATTAGCCACCTTCTTGCGTCACGCCCCTTCCATACACTTGGTGAGGATGGCGCATTAATTGTTCCTATTACCTGTACAAATTTCAATCATTTACATTATTTTCTTTATTGTTTAATAAAATATATATAAACATTTTTATAGAATATGTATATATATATATAAATAAATAAATGAGAAAAATTAAGTACAATATTTTAGATTATTCAATTGATTTTAAAAACCCAATTGTACTATTAAATTTGATTTTTTTTTAAATGCTAAAATGCAAAATTGACCCTCTAATTTTGTTCAGATTTCATTTCAGTCTTTTAACTTTGCTTTCATTCATTTTAATCCTCTAAATTACAGATTTATTCAATTAAGGTCTTTATATTAACTTTTGTTAAAAATTTTTGAAAAAAAAAATCTGGAAAATATTTTTTTAATCATTAATTGATTTTTTTTTTAATTTTAAAAATTTGAAGAAAAATTTATGAAATTGAAAAATTAATCACAACATATAACAAAAATTGATGAAAAAGTCTTAATTGAATAAACTTGAAAGTTAGAGGACTGAAATGGATATAAGTAAAATTAGAGGACTTAAATGAAATCCGAAGAAACTTAGAAGGTCAATTTTGCATTTTACCCTTTAGAAAAAGATAACATTACATATATTATAGGTCACTACAACATATTATTTAAATTTAATTAAAGAATATGCATCTAGCAATTGTATCTAAATTTTATCGTATAGTAATATATTCTGCACTATTCATCTTTCTCGTTACCTGAAATGAAATGTTGCTAGATTTGCACGGACCCTGAAAAGTAAGAGGATAAACTAAAAAATCCTTGCTACTTGGCACCACGACTGTAGGATTTTGAGTTGCTGCGCTACATGCAGCCTTCCATGCTGCCGAAAATGCCTGTACGTAGTACATAATGTTTAGCAATTTATATATACCAGCTAGGCTTTATATTTATTAGAAAGAGAGGGAGAAAAGAAACAAAAATTCACAAGGTAATTAATAAAATGTACATTGGAATCATCTGATTTCCCATCTGCCTTAGCACCATAATCTAACACGTTGAAAATCGTTTGGGCACTTGAGAAAGGCAAATCAGCAGAAAATAGCCCAAAAATGAGCATCAAAGCAAACACAAACTGCAAAGAGAAAAGTAAATATTAATGTTTATAGTTTTAACCAAACCTAGTATTATTATCAAAAACCCAAAGGGTACAAGCTTCTCATTTCTCACCATGGCTTTCATTATTGATTCTGAGACGTACGTACAGCTCGACTAAAGTTGTAGAATTAGTGGGTCATCTACAAGAAAAAACAAGGAAAATTGAAAATTAGTCATAACTGGATAAATTAATAAAGAAGTAATAAGAGTTAAAATATTGTTGGTAAATAAAAGCCGTAACTTTATCTAGGTATGAGAATGTGGATAGTGGATACCAACATTTTTTTAAAGGGAATCCATATTCTCAAAAAAAGGGCATTACATGGAAATCTATGTCTTTATTTTTTATCTAATTCCCTTGTGTAATTTGCAACCACACCTGATAATCGTTCGACATTCTCAAAACTCTTAAAACATTACTAAGGTTTGCATTTTATTTGTAAGAAACTCCACTGAGGGGTTTACATTTTATTTTTTAGAAACTCTCAACTAAAAAGAAAGAGAAGCAATACCCCCGAGAGAGAGAGAGAGAGAGAGAGAGAGAGAGAGAGAGAGAGATGATTACAGCTATAGTGCTCAAGTTTGGGATTGTATGTGTAGGAAGACAATCTTCTTTGAAACTATTTATACGTGATCTAAGATAAGCAAGTGCAATTTTTTGCAACAAGAAAAAAGTTGGTCAAGACAGGTATTATTACCGTTAGAATAATAGCAAATTAATAGCGCCTAAGGTCTAGAAACACTTAAGGGAGAAAAAAAAAATTCTAAGAATATAACAAATTTAAGGGAGAACAACAGATTATTACAAGGAATATAGCAAATTTTATCCTGCAAAAACGGATTTGTCTCACTGTAATTTGTAAAGATAAGTCAAAAAAGGAAAATGATGAAAATAGAACAAATAAAAACTAACTTACTAATCAAAGAAAACAATTCATAGTGGTTGTAGGGGGCGAACTAGCAGCCTTGCACAAGGTTGGAATTGGGTTGGGTTGGGTTGGGAAAGAGGCCCAATACAATTAATTTGTAGAGGTAAATGGTCAAGGTTAGCCTTTTAAACCCTAGTAGCCACGGTTTAGTAATTTAAAGGAAGAAGGTTAGCATGGGCAACAGATGTATCAAAGAAATACCACAAAGAAATAGAGATTCTTAGTCAAGTTCTTCCTCGGGATGACCGAGGAGCAATGATTGCTTAAAGATACGGTCCTCGGTTTTACAGTGATTACTTTCTCTCTCTATTTTTCTCTCTCTCCATACTTTTTTCGATCCTTTGGATGGAGGACCATCCTTCCTATATATAACTGTTTGGATTGCATCTCAACCCTCCACTTGGCTGGTCTTTGATCTTTCGTTGGATACTTGTCTCATTATTGCATTGCTAGTGGTGGTAGAGTAAGTTGCAAGCCGTGGAGGTATTGTTCAAGGGTCATTCTGCTATTAATGCGACAGACTGGGCTGATATAGTGCATTAAATGTGGAGGTGATAAGTGCTTTATCTGGAAGCTTTCTCATGCTCTTGCGTATATGTCAATACTGACTTCCTTTATATTTAACCTTATAATCTCAGTGGTTTATTTCTAGTCTCCCGAGAAGTATCTGATCCTCGGGTGAGTTGTCCTCCTTGGTTTCTCAAAATGGACTTTCCAGGTCGGATTGGTCCTAATCTGATGAGTAGTTGGACCCAGTTGCACCTCAGATGGATTCCACTTGATGATTCCCTCTCTTCAGACTTTCCCCTCCCACAGTGGTAATGCAAATGTTTAGCTTACATATTCGTTATCTAATTTTCTAGGATAAGTGGATAATTTGCAAAGTTGATTGAACATGATATCAATATTGAGAACTATTCCACATTATTTTTTTTTTTGTATAACAATTCAGTTTGTGTGTGTGTGTGTGTGTGTGTGTGTGTGTGTGTTTGTTTCTCAAAAAAAAAAAAGTATAATTTTTAATTGTTATACAAAATATAACCTACTTCCATATTGATATTAATTCGTTTAGGGTTTGACTGACATTTTCTATGTTCTCTATTTTGTTAGAATGCCTATGAATCATAAATTCAAGTAACTTGTTTAGGATTAGATCTTAGAGTCTTTGAAGTGTTTTAGACATTGCTCAGGTTGATACAAGTCAAGATTCAAGAACGTACAAGTTACAGAAATAGGAATTCAAAATTTGTCAAGCTCGATTAGTCGAAGAGAAGGCTTGACTGATCAAATTGCGATTTGCAAAATTTTAAAGAAGGCCCAACAGCCCGTGAAATGTTTAGCGTTTGAGTCCAATTGTCACACCCTGAACCCAATTAGGTCCAAAGCATGAGAAAAGAACCATTAAAATAAATTGTAAGTGTTTTTTTTTTTTTTTAAATAAAGATAAATAAGCATTGTGACCTCTCCACAATATAAGTTAGAACTCTATGAGACATTTACAAACAATACAAATTACAAATCATGTCTCCAAATATACATGAAATTCCAAAATTCCAAATGGATCAACATAAAATCACAATCCTTCCTAGGAAAGGCAACCTCAACTACAGAATCTAGGCTTACCATGCCCAAGGCTAACAAACCTCAAGAGCCCAACCTCCAATAAAATTAGCTATGGTCTCGATAAATTTAGTAAGTTGAGTCACCACCCAACCATAGCATAAATCTCTCAATTTGCATAATGCTCCAATCACCACTAATAAAACAAGCTCCATGCCCAAGGTATAGAAAATTTATCTGAAAAACTGTTGGAGAGTGGGATGAGCTAAAACTCAATAAGTAGCATAATTAATGAAGATGGGGGAAATGCGATACTTATGATAATGAGCGTTTTACAAAACATTTCATAATTTAGGAATTTCCATTTGGATCATGCAAAACCATTTTCTTAAATAAATGACAACAATGATTAAAAGAAAATAGCACCAAGCTTTCTCAAAATATTTCACCATGAAACTACATACTATTTATTGTGAGCTATCAAAACACCCTTTTAAAACCTAAAAATTCAACACAAGGCCACATGACAAGCCGCCATAAAGACGTTAGGTATGCCACGAAGACATCAATTCGCCACAAAGATGGGGTGCCAAGATACCAATATCACAAAGACTACGACATCTGGTTGGGTAATCACATGTCATGGCCCAAGGGTAAAAACATGAAGAGCTCACAATTTACATGAAATCAAAACACGGTTTAATTTCAAGTAGTTTCAGAAAAACCTTTGAAATACCCAATATATTCACAAGGTTCTCAAATTTTCCAAAATAATTTCTTGTCAATAACATTTTCTATCAATTTCCCAAATGTCATAAGTCAAGATAAAACATCTTTAGAATTTGCAAATAATGCAATAAATCCACAAAATCCATTCCCAAGAATTATATCAAAGATGCTTATCTCTTCCATACTAACAAATCATACCTTTCCCCATATGCAATATTAAACATGATGCGCTTTTCATATATAAACATATATAACAAGGTTATAACACAATACTTTTTAAAAAAATATAGTTCCACAAATAATTTTCCAAAATGTGTTTGACCGAAAAACAAAGTTTATGCAACGTGGTTATTTTTCAAAAATCTCATTTAAAAGCTACTTACCTCAGCAGTCCCACCCAAATTTACCTCAACTGGGCACCGCATTCAACCAATCAAGTTACTAGTTCCATCACCAAGTACCTTGGAACCTAGAACACAAGTATCAAGCCTGTTAATAACAAGGCCTACTACAAATTACACTATCAAATTTGTCTCCATAAATCTGAAAGGATTCCATCAAAGCCATTCAAATGCAAAGGAAACACTTTGAAATCAACTCATGTAACAACAAAACCCATATAGCTGCTCAAGGAAACCAAACCTCAAATACCCATTAGTAAAATAGACAACCAAAACACCTCTTCAAAGCAAAAATCCCCCAAATGGGTTGAAATTTTCAGATTTAAATAAAAACCTTGCTACCCAAATTGTCACCCATAATTCTATCCCCCATTTCCGTTGCCAATTGTCACTCATAATTCTATCTCCCATTCCCCAAACCCACTATACCATTTCATTCCTTCACTTTCAAGCAATGTGAGAAACACAAATAAGTCTTGTGCCACATAAAGTGGCACAACCACTGCCACAACTCGCCCATGTAGCGAGTTGTGGTTGGTGGAGGGCTGTCCTCACATGGACCTACCACTAGCCCTCCAGCAACCACAACACGCCACATGGGTGAGTTGTGGCATTTGTTATGCCACTTTATGTGGCACAAGACTTATTCAAGAAACACTGGCGCTGTCGTGACAGTCCTCTGACTGACACTGACAACAGAAAGTTTCCCTTACCGAACTATAAAAATTTGCAAAAAGAAAGGAGCCCATCCCATTCCAATTATCAAAGCACCAGTCATAATTTTCCAATTCCAACAAAAAGCTTAAAAAACAACCCCAACAATTCCTGAGAGAGAGATTAGGTATATGAGTAGTAGGAAGAAAGTTTTGATGGTGGGAGGCACTGGGTATTTGGGACAACACATATTGCAAGGCTTTTCAGAGATCCAAGGCACCCCATCTGCATATGATCTTGCATTCACCTACCACTCTTACCTTCCTCAACCTCTGCTTAATGTCCTTCCTCATTTGCTTGCTTTCCACGTTGATTTGAAAACTAGGCAAGGATATGAACCCATTTCACACTCATTTGGCCAGGTCTGGTCTGTTCTGTTTTCACCCCAAAACAGCAACTATGTTCGCTATTGTTAGTCTAGTTTTGATTACTGGATTGCAAATTAGAGAAATTTATGAATTTAGTTGGTGGGTGTTTTTTGTTCTTAACTTCATAATGTGGTCTAGGAGATCTGTGTGTTAAGAAAAAATATGTCTTGAGCTTTTTTAGCTTATTAGTAATAGATTATGGGCATTTTCTGCATGCTGCATTATGTGTTTAAAAGTGCACGTGAAACAAACAACTCAAAGTACCTCTACCTGGGAATCTTTGGTCGTTTTTATCGATTCTATTGATTAATACTTTTTTTTTTTTTGGCCCCAAGAAATTTATTGGAAATCAGGAAAGCAGTATAACTGAATTGCCATCTTCCTTTTTCATTGTCAAGTTTAGAATTGAGAATAATCCAACTTTTAGTTATCACAAATGGAGGTCCATATGTCTTAGTCATTAGTGGTCTAAGCAGAATTCAGAAAATCTGAAATGCTAAAAAGCTGTCTGCTGACAATTACCATATACTAGTCACTAACCTGTGTGATGCATGGGATAGTTAAATAAAAGGGTAATTAACCAACATTATGTTAAAAGAAAGAACTAAAAGAAATCAGTGAGGGACTGATTTGCCCACGAAGAAAAAGTAAAAGAAAAAGGAAAAGAAGAGATTGAGAAAGAAATTTTTTTTTGTAATGTTATGTTAAAAGTTAAAAGAAAAAGCTAAAATAATAAGTGAGAGACTAATTTGCCCACCCAAAAAAAGAACAAAAATGAAAAACAAAAGTATAATGTTTGAAACTAAAGCAACATTAAAGACAATGGGGAAATTATTTGCAAAGAGGATTGCAACCTCTGTATGTGATACGATTTTGGCATCATTAGTATGTTTCCTTGACTCAAAGCCAAAATTCAAATTCAATTTTGCAAAAAAAAAAAAAAAAAAAAAAAAAAAAAAAAAAAAAAAAACAACAACAACCTCTCTACACAAATCCACTTTCTGCTCTAATTTATTTTGCAAATCAGACATTATCAAGAATTTCAATAAACACTGTTGTCACATCTATCTCTATTTTAGGCATTTAATTTACACATAAGCCAATAGCAATAACTATCACAGTTGCTCAATGCTACGACAATCTTGATCCAAGCATTCTACTTCTAGAATCTTATATCTTTTCTTTAAACCTGCACGTCAACAACTTTAAGTAAGAAAGTTATCAAAAGTGATTTCAAGTAAAAATCACATTTACACATAATCTAGGCAACCTAACTCACATTAGGTCTTACAATTAAGCTGATAACATTTTATAATTTCATCTTAAGCTATAGCATCTTGCTCATTAAAAGGTCGTATTCAACGCACAAAGCTCGTGCTCATTAAAATTCATAATACTTGTCGGTTTTGTCTTTCATTTTTATGTGCTCTTACCATGTAGAAACCCAAAATAAGAAAAGATCTTAGTCTTTCTTGGATTTTGATATCTTATAATATTGCACATCACCAAACAACATCAACATAAAATCATGTTAATTCAATATAGTGAACAAATCTGAAACAAAATTAATGTGTAAAACTCTAAGCATGCAAAAGAAATAAAAGCTTGAAAAGCGGAACTGAAAGCTTTTTGTCATATAAGGAAAATCAAAAATTCTTTTTTTAAATAGCCTACATTCCATACATTTTATAATAATTGAAAGAATAAAAAGAAAAGGGCTATATTAGGCTGATTCAGCTGCATGTTAGGAGGATATTCTTTGTAGTAATATAAGGCTTTACAATTCTATCAATAGAATTCCCATATATATATATATATATATATATCACTTACCAATCAAAATCTTTTGAGAGTGACTTTCTTCGAGAAAAGGATGTGATATACAAGGAGAAAACTTTCGAACCCAAATGGCATTGGTTTGAAATAAGAAAAAAAAAATGTCCCAAAGTCAAAGCTAATCTACAAAATTTGTAAAACCCAATCAAACACATTTGATTCAAGCATCTCTTCTAAAACTTTGAAAGGAATTAAGAAACAAAGGGAAAAAAAAAAAACCAAAGTTCATAGTATTGATAAACTAAAGAAAATAATAATTTGCCATTAAAAAAAGGGGGGTTGGGGGAAACAAAGTTCATAGTTAAAGAAAATAATAATCTGCCATTGAAAAAAAAAAAAAAAACAATTTCATAAGAAAACTTAAATATCCACAATTTTCATGAACCAAATATTGTCGAAATCATAAATGTATAACAAACCAAATCCAGTTTATCAAATTGTTTGAAGCTATAGGCGATAAGATCGCAGCCCTATAATCAATAAATTTTGGTGAGAATCAATTCTAGGATAGCAAATGTTTTGTCATTTGATGGTAGACTTCAACAAATCCAAACATCCAATAAGTGATGTATTGTTGTTTGGTATTCATGTCTATTGGACTAACATGTTTGTTCTGGAACAAAGATAATCAAGCGGATTGAGAGCAAGTTCAACAGGTTTCTGTGAAAAGACACTGATTTCTCGGCTTTTGGTGCTAAGTTTTTTGGAAAGTGTCTAATTAGTTTAATCAATAATTTTGACCAAGGTACATAAAAACAGATGATGTATTGACAACATATATTGAAAGAGAAAAATATATTGAGGAATGGATCATCGATCTAAATGTAGAAAGAGGCATTATCAATAGTAGTACCTTCATCCACCAATTCCTCCCACTTGAATCACCTTCGATTAACTTGAAAGCCCAATCCTTCATGACTTGAAGTTTCCCATCTTCTAAACCTTGGTTGCTTCAAGAGGATTTTTTTTTTTTTTTTTGAAACAGAGCAGTGTGAACGTTATTGACAACTATAATCAAACACATTGTAGGCAATCCATTAATAAACAATTGAAACAATGATGTTAGAAGGCTACCAGAGGCTTTCTGTGGGTATTTATACTGGGATTTTGGGGCTGTTGAACACTGTTGGATGACTACCAGAGGTAGTCTGTGGTATTTACATTGGGATTTTGGGGCTGTCAAGTCTCTGATATTTCCAACATATTTTTTCCTGGAGCCTAAGCCACTGCGTTGGAATATTCACAATATAGACAGATAACACTATTGAAATAATTTCACCCAAAAAAAAACTTTTCAAAACAATTTTCAATAACCATGGAGACCCATCAACGCATCCTCAACTGAAAATTATTTTACAATATCCATTTCATTTTATTTACAATTGAGATTCAGAGATACCTGAATAAGAGATGGAGAGAAGAGAAAGAGGTTGGCGTTAGAAAGCTAAAAGTCTGAATTTTTGAAACTGTCTTTGGAAGAGATAGAGGTTGGCGGTAGAAAGCTGCAAGTCAGGAGTTTTGAAACTGTCTTTTGAAGAGATAGAGGTTGGCGTTAGAAAGCTAAAGGGTTGATGTTTCGAAATTGTGAAAGGTAGGTAGAGCAAAAGGAGGGGAGATAGAAAGCGGTTGGCGTTAAAGAGTAAATACCATACGACTTGGGTTGAACGTAAGATACATGTAGGTTTGGGCCTTATAGTGGATAACACTAACATAAGTAACATATAATTAAAGTTATAAAGGTTGGGCTTTATGATGGAGATAGTGGTAGAAATTATTTTCTTTTTAATAGTATTTTAAAATTAAGAGAAAATTTTAGATAAAAAATATTTTGAAATTATAGGAGATATTTAGGAAATAGAAGGGTAACGACATGGCCGCTGATGTAGCTTAACAGGAACGAAGCAACATTAAATGCCACGCTTCAGCTTTTAGTATTATATAGATAGGGGAAATTTAGGAAATAGAAGGGTAATGACATGGCAGCCGATATGGCTCAACAAGAACGAAGCAACATAAAATGCCACGCTTCAGCTTTTAGTATTATATAAAATATAGATGTGATATAAATCTAATTCGTTGTTTCTGATTTTTTTTAATATATATAAAAAAAAGAAGAATAGATTTTTAAATATTAAAAACAGATGAACTTCTATCTATATTTTCAAGTACTGACTAGTATGTCATGCTTGGAATGCCAGCCTGATGTGGTCGTGAATTGTGCGGCACTCTCGGTACCTCGGTGTCTGTGAAATGGATCCTGCTGCTTCGCTCTCTGTTTATGTGCCATCTTCTCTTGTTGATTGGTTATCAAACTTTAACGAGGGTAGTACCCTTTTGATTCACTTGTCAACTGATCAAGGCAAGGACTGCTGAAATTACTAGAGGAAATAAAAGTAGAAAATGTAATTACCATGAATTGTTATGTATTCTTATTTTTTGTATATATGGTCCTGGAGTCTTAAGATAACAAGAGTGCAGACCTACGTCTTATAAGAATTAATATCTGAAGCTTGACCTATTTATCAAAAAAATATCTGAAGCTTGAGTTTAAGCCTAATTAAGCTGCAACACAAACCTGTCACTACTGGTTTTTTTTTTTTTTTTTTTTTTTTTAAATAAAAAAATAGCTTAAGGGATACTTTAAATTTCATTTTAGAGGTGGCTGCAATTCTTTAGTCAACTCAAAAGCCTAAACACCAAACATGGCAAGATTAAAGTACATTCATAGGCCTATATTGCAATTGAGTGAATTGACCACAACACTTTTTGGCTTAATTCCTCTTTTCTCAAGTCTCATCTCAAGTCTCATCTTGGGGCAATTACACATTATGATTTTTTTCCATGTCAATGACAGCATGCATATAAGTTATAACATACCAGTGCAAGTAAATACAGTAAATAACCTTTCTTGGGTTCTGGTCCAGGCATTTTCTTTCCATTATTATTAGTCATCTTAAGCTTAGTTTCTCACACCTGAAAAATTGTTAGTACCTTGACTAGTTGGATTGTGAAATTACACTTGCACCTAGTGGATCTTGAATCCTTGTCCTCACCCTCCACCTTGTTCTTATGGCAAGAGAAACTGCTATTTGAGCTCTAAGTCATTGACCTTTTCTATTTTTCATTTCGCTTGACAAATCAAATCTCAGATACAGTTATTCCCTGTCTCATCCATTTATGTTTCTATTTGGCCTTAAAATATTTGTGGCTAGATTGTCTCTGATGTAAGTTCCCAAACAGTTTATGAAAGGGTGAAGTCCTTCTACAAGGAAGAAGATGAAACTGTTCCTGTGAACTTTTATGGAAAATCAAAAGTGGCAGCAGAGCAGTTTGTTTCTGAATTTTGAGAAGCAGTATCATTTTTGGGCCACAGACTAGCTCACCTGTTCCAAAATCGCTTCCAATTTAGGTGTGTACGTATAATGTAGACCTTATGTTGTACATTCACATGTTTATTGGCTATTATCTTAGCTGCATCTGATTAGAGACTACTAAATGTAGTGGCTTTATAAGTGATTGGAAGAATAAATTGTCTTTCTCGCACCAGATCTGAGTGCTTGTTACTGATGGCTATGTTCTAAGCAAATGCATTTGTTTTAAAGTTCTCTTCTTGTTGCTTTCAATATATTGTTTGCCCATATTGTTCTGCAACCTGCCAAATCCTTGCTATGAGAATGATCCCTTTCCTTATGAAAGTGTCATCCATTCCTTATAGTCATCATTTCCCAGGTTTAAAGTTTAAACTCTTCTGTGTTGAAATTTTGCCTCTTTATGGTTTATAAAATTGGATATACCATTAATAGAATGATTCGAAACTGATCTTGTTTGCCAGTTCACTATCTTAAAATAGAGAAAAACCAAAAATATAATAAAATTACAATCATAGGTAATCTGATTAAGTTACCTTGATCTTATAGATGCCAGAACAAGTTATGTTTACTGGCTTTTGACTGATTTATAAACGAGTTGTGGGGAATTCTTCCCACTTTGAACTGAATTGCACAGACATGCAGAGTTTACTCCATTGATGTGTTGCACACCAAAACTAAATTATACTGTTCACTATTCTTGGCTAACATTTTTGTGGCCAACATGACAACTGACAACATAACAAAAGGATGGAGTTACAGATAGTGGAATTGATTTGTTGGAGATAGGACTAATAATAATATAAGCACTAGCAATTTTTCATGTAATTGGCAATTACCATCCAGTGGAAACATCAACAGCCAGTACTCGGAAAATGTTTTCTTTTTTTACCAAAATGATTTTAAGCGGTCTAAGGAAATTGAAGCTATAGTTTTCGGTTTACGTAATGTGTGTGACGAGTCAATAATTTTTCAAAGTCATTTATTGTTGTTATTGACTTTTCAAGTGACTGGTTTAAATGTGTGGCCATGAGATAGGTCTGGCTTGGAGAGAGAGATGGGGGAGGGGGGGGTACCTTTTTATAGGATGGGTACATTACAGATATAGAAAGTTTTATTGGGATGATTATATTTTTACAGCTTTAGAAAGCAGTTGATAAATGGGATATTATGATTACTTTGTACATGACCAAAAGAGTGGCTCTTAATTGATGCAGTGGGTTGATGGTGTCCTCTCTAAAGGAAAAAAGATGGACTTCTTCCATGGCGAGTTTGGCTGCCCAGTGTGTGTCAAGGATGTTTTAGCTATCATACGAGCTTTGACAAGCAGATGGATATCAGGTATAATTCTACAATATCGAAGTTTAAATACTGGTAACATAGATGATAAACTTAACATGTTATTTTTTCACCTTATCATTCATTTGGTTCTTACATTCAGGATATCCATCTTCTGGTAAATGACAGTCTTGATTAAGGTGTGGGCGATGTGGCAATATCAAAATTGCCTTCTGTTCTTTAATACCACGCTAATGATACTTTTGAATGCTTTGTTTGTGGAAGAGTATCCCTATGAAAGGAAAGAGTGTCCAAATCTGGAGCCTTTATGTTTTATTTGTGGTTATATTTTATGGATGTTGCCAAACTTCTGCCTTTTCTATATGCTTTGACTTCTCTCTCTCTCTGCTGAATTGTATGTCTGTATTAATGATTTTGACAATCAAAATTGTTGAACCAGAGGGTAATCAAATGCAGTTGCTACTAGATGTTGGTGGACCAGATAGGGTATCTCGGGTACAAAGGGTTGAGGCTGTGGTAGATTTCAGAGGATGCAATACGCCGTTAATCAAAGCAGTGTCTGCATCTTCGGTATGTATAGCATTTATGATTTAATCCTTAATTTTTAAAATGCCTGAGAACCAGGTTTTTACCTGCCTTTTCTTCATTTGCTGTCTTGATCATTGTGCACCATCACTTCATTTCATCCCCTAACCATCTATCAGCTCACCTGTTGGATGCACATTTCTTATTATATTTACTAGCTTATGATAATTCACTTCATTGGATCATGCAATCACATTGATTATTATGATAATTCACTTCATTTGTTCTTTAAATAATTCTCCAGGTTGATCGAGGCATCAAGTCCCCGGCTGACATATCCATGAATATAACCAAACTAGTTCAGACCCTTAATTTTTCTCCCACTTAATTCACAGATGGAGTCAAATTGACACTCACTACTAGGTCTAAATCTTGAGGACATGAAGATGTTGTAATTTCTGTAGTTTCTAATTTGTACAAGTGCTATTGCCAGGGGTAGTATGAACGATGATTCACAATACTAGGCCCCAATTGACCCCGATTATCTTTCCAAGTCCACTGCTCTTTGTTGAGTTCATAGATATGCTTCTCATGCCTTGAAACAAGGAGAGAAATAGAGAATAAAAGTGTTTTTCTTTTATCATCCTTCCCATAATTTTGTTTTCCTTTATGGGGAAAAAAATGTATGAGTGTTACTTATAGATATGTCTATTTGGTATAGTCTCTTTTTCTGCCTTTTGCAAATAGGTTGTATGAACAAGTTCAAACCTTAAAAAAACAACTTTCAAATTGCTTGAAAAAATTATTTTCACATATTGAAAGGATTTTTTTTTTTTTTTTTTTTTGGAACTTTGTCAAAACTACTTGAAATTGATTTCATTTTTAAACCTCTTTAATATTATACTTTTTATTTTTGCTAAACAAACCTTTATTATAACTAGTAAGTTACCCTTGCAATGCACGGATAATGTTATAATGTTTTATGTAAGATGGTTTTGGAGAATGTTGTATATGTATTATAGCATAATTATTATAAAACTCTATTAGTAATGAGATCATCATAAAAAGTAATAATTATAAATTACACATACATATCCACTATAATTATTCAATTGAAATGAGAAATAATATAAAAAATAACTTTGGAGGAATATTATAAAATAAAAGTTGATATAGAATGTGTCTTTTTTTTTTTTTTCTCTTTCGATATAGAATGTGTCTTTTTTTTTTCTTTTTTTTTCTCTTTCTCCTTAATTCTAAAATAAATTACACATCCCAAACACTCACAGTTAATCACATCATTTACAAAACCCATAAATCACCTTAATATCAAAATCGTAACTGCCGTTGTCACTCAATATAAAATGTAAGCCCTCATTCCTTGGTTGTAACCAACTCATACGGGTTAGGATTAGATGAAACAACAATGTTAGATCTAGGTAGGTTTTGTCAAAAGATTGAAAGTAAATGACATTGTTTTTGGTCTATGTGTATTTGATATGGGATGACATGAATAGCTATGGGTAGGTATACATAAAGGGGTAGAAGTGTAAGAGGTGAAATTGTGAATTCAAATACAAAGAGTTTTGTATGTGTGTGTGAATGTTGAAAAGTCTAGAAATATTGAATTAAAGGATACAAAGAATATTTATTTTTTAATTAGGAAAGTCTTGAAACATTGAACCAAATGAAACAAAAAGTCAATATTTAATTTTTTTTTTCTTATCTCTGATGTGGCACTTGAGAATATTTCAATTCTCTTTGCATAGAATGCGCCACTTGACAGAACTTTATACTTTTTCACATAAGGTTTCTGCTTTTATATATACTAGTCGCAAACCCGTGCTATGCACGGGAACCTACCTATTTGTGAGGTAGATTAAAATAATTTTATAAAAAATTTAAGAAACTACACCATTGCATGATTTGCTCTTGTATGACTTCAATTTGTGTTACAATTTGATGAAGAAGATATTGCTTGAACATGCAATGAATTATAAAAATTTTGTCAGAAAATTTCAAATACTGCAAAAAATAATTCAAAAATCCAGATATTAAAACTTCTGAAAGACCAAAAATTATTAAAAAATTAAATGATTCACTGCTTAGAAATTATTGAAACAAAACAAAATATATATGACTAAACAATAGAGAAATGTAAGGGAAAATGGATTATGTAAGGACACGATTCCTGCGCGGCCCAGTGACATTTTTGGGTTCACGCGGGAGAGATCCCTCACAATACAATTTGTAGAGAGTGGGCTTGAAAAGCTTGGGCTTGGTCACGGGACGATGGTCCGGTCTGGATTTCAGAGAGGTCCCTGTGGAAAGTGGACTGGGCCTAAACGTTTAAAGCCCCGCCGTGCTGCCACTTCTGAGAATGGGCTCCTCGGACTTAATCCGAGGACCCTTGTGGTCCTTTCCGGCTGTCCAACGGAGGACCTTCTCTATTCTCTGCATGGATCGTTCCGGCGATCTTATTCATGAAGTCTTTCTCTTTTCCTCCCCCCACTAGATTCACTTACTTCTCCTTTTATACTAGCGTGCGTTCGATGTCCTTCGTCCACGTGTAGGGTCAGTCTTTACAAATACTGACATTGGTCCCATCAGTCTAATCCCGGAATTGTTGGGGATGACTTGATAAAGCTGCAGAGTACGGTTCTGTCAGGCATTGGGCCTTATCCAGAAGGGTATTTAGGGTAATCGCCCCAAGGTATTTTGGATTTCCTCCCGAATTTGTCCCTTTATTCTGGGGGGATTATGGGCCTGCCGAGGACTAGACTGTCCTCGGCTGCCTCCCAAAATTGGTCTGTGCTCTGCGTCATGGAGCTTGGGCTACAATTCTCCTCGGATTGGGCCCTCGGACTCTCTAAGGGTGAATGGGCCTGGTCCACGAATTGTTGGGCCCCACAATAGCCCCTCAAAACCCTTCTATCCGAATTCCGGATTGGAAAGGAGGGTTTTGGCAAACCCGGGCCCTTAATATGGCCCATTTAGCTTGATCCCGCATTTATGTGAGCGGTTTCCCAGGAAGTTAGGCGGTTTTTGAGGGATTCCTTTTAATCCGCTCGGAATCTGCTCCTGCCGCTTGGATGTCCCAGACGCGCCCTTAATGAATCCCCTTAACGAGGCTCATTTATATCCGGCGGCTCATTTGATAAGGTGGAGAAGTGAAACGGACGCCTCTTTTTTCTTCAGATTCTTTGGGAAAGTTGAATACATTTAATGCCATCCGTTCTGCTCTTCCTATAAGTAGGCAAGCAGGAGGCCATCACTTTCGTACTAACCCCCTTCCCTTCTTATGAGATCACGACAAATGATGAAGAAATCATGCCCCTCCTCTAGACACCATATTCTGATAAAACTTGAAATGGCTCGATCAGGGCAAGGGTGGCGCAGACTTAAGATCCGTCCCGCCTCTCTTTTAGCCAAAATCCGAAGCAGGGGCTCATCACGCCGAACTCTTGGCGTGACTGAGTCGAGAATACCCAATATCAGCACCACCCGGCTCCTCATGAGCGTACCTAATATGGCACCAACGTGTTAGGAGTCAGGGCTGAGGCAGGGGCTAAGTGCTTCTGCTTCTCCCTCTTTTGCTCCTCGGTGCCCTCCTCCACCTTCTTCTTATAGTCTTCCCAGCACCAGTTCCGTCTTGGTGCCTTCCCTTTTCCCTCTTTTGTTCCTTTTCTTTCTTTTCATCCCTACTCTCTTCTTCTCCTCCTTCTTTACTCATGTCCTCCATCTTCCTCATTCATCTCCTCCATCTTCTTCAATTCTTCTTCCTTCTCCTTCAATTCTTCTTCCTTCTCCTTCAGTTCTTCTCCCTTCTCCTTCAGTTCTTCTCCCTTGTTCTTCATCCTTTTCCGAAGGAGGTTCTTGTCACGATATGAGCAATGTTGAGACAGAGACTGAAGAGACCTTGAAGATGAGTTTAGAAGAAGCCTGACTGTTTACTTCTCTGTACTGCGAGTGTTATCGTTGCTTTAGCAGTTCTTCTTTTGTATAGGCTTGTTTGAGCCCTTTTTCGTACATTGTAATAATCTCTTATATTAATAAAAGTGTTTACTATTTCATTTTGCATATTCCGTTTATGTTTTTGTATATTGGTAAACGCTGCTCGGCTCAATGAGAAAGTATCTAAAACCGATGACAACTAAGACCAAAATACTTGATAATAAAAAGATGTTGCCATAACTTTAATATAAGTGTTTGGCCCAATAAGGCCGACCAGTGAAAAGTAATAATTACCATGCTGGCCGAGGAGAGAACTGGAGGTTTGATGCCGTGTTTGGGTCCGAGGACCATACAAGGCCTTGACTCTATCCAAAACTCGTAATAATAATAGTTTTTATACTTGGTTTCCCCATAGGCTTGAGTCCGAGGACCATGCAAGGCCTTGGTTCAGTCCAAAACTCGTAATAATAATAGTTTTTATACTTGGTTTCCCCATAGGCTTGAGTCCGAGGACCATGCAAGGCCTTGGTTCAGTCCAAAACTCGTAATAATAATAGTTTTTATACTTGGTTTCCCCATAGGCTTGAGTCCGAGGACCATGCAAGGCCTTGGTTCAGTCCAAAACTTGTAATAATAATAGTTTTTATACTTGGTTTCCCCATAGGCTTGAGTCCGAGGACCATGCAAGGCCTTGGTTCAGTCCAAAACTTATAATAATAATAGTTTTTATACTTGGTTTCCCCATAGGCTTGAGTCCGAGGACCATGCAAGGCCTTGGTTCTGTTTCATTCCCTCTCCTTAGGTACCCCGTACGCAGCCGGGCAGGAGGTTGTCCCTGGCATTAGTTATTACCCGGCGTGGGCCGTAGTCCGTGGGCTATCATGTAGCAGGGGCATGGGCCGCGAATTTTCTAGGCCCACAGATCAGGAGATATTTCCATAGTCTTTGGCCACGCGGCACTTTTGGGTGTCCCGATGTTCGAGGTGCACCTCCACGAGGCTCCTTTAGTCTTGTCGTTGCAGAGGTTTGTTGGAAGTCGAGCTGGAGACGTTTTGTCTGTAGCGTTCCTTGGGAAGCTGCGCTAATTAAATGCCACCACCCTATCTCCTCAAATAAATAAGAGAGCAAGTTTCTTTGCCTAGGCACCAGCTCCTTAGTCTCCTCCTTCAGCTCCCTTCCGCAGTAAGTCATGTTTGAGACGAGGGTCGGGGAAGAAAAACTCTCTCCGCCGCAAAGGCGCCACGTTCTCCTAAGGCTCAGAAGAGTGATATACGGGCAACGAAGGCGTAGATTCAAAGAGATATTCCCTTATGACAGAGGGGAGAGGGTGTTTCCCACGCTTTTAGTCAAAATCCGAAGCAGGTTCTGGTCATGCCAGATTTTTGGTATGTCCGAAGAAGGAATTTCCACCATCAGCACTGTCTACCTTGTAGCCGGCAAATTTCTGCGGGGGCTCCCCAACTTCCGGCTCCCTGCACCTTCTTTGTAGATGGTGTTAGCCTGAGGTCAGGTTCTTTTGCTGCCTGAGTTTCGGGCACGTGAAAGCGTAGAGGATGAAACGAGGTCTTGAGGCAGTAGCCAACCTCTCCTCTGTGCTACCTGCATCCTCCCACTGCGGCGTGAGGCTCAAGTTGGGCTCCTTTGCTGCCGGAGCTATGGGCATGCGAAAGCATGGGGGAAGGGACAAGGCCTCGAAGCAGTAGCCAACCTCTCGTCTGTGCTACCTCCTCGGCCTTCTCTTGCTTTCTTGCAACTTCCCTTTCTATCATGTAGCAAGTTTTATCACAAGTTGATTTCAGCTTCTGTTGTATGCTGTACTGTTTCTTTGTTTTAATAAAAAATGAAATTTTGCCTACTTGAATACTGCTCTTTTGGCAACATTATTTTGTGGAAGGGTGTGCTCCCTATGTTTGTTTCTTCAATGATACTTAGAGCAGGAAGTTTTGAAACATAATCCAATCAATTCTAATGTACCAACACTACCAAACATTACGGCAATAATTCATAGCAAGTTTAACTCAGGAAACTAGCAAAGATAACAATTGAATATTCTGTGATAAATATGAGTACCGTCCGAGGAGTTGACGGAGGGTAAAGAACTCAAATCGTTTCTCAGAGGACGTATTGCCCTACGTCGCGTCGATTCCCTTGGTGCTGCAGATATAAGAGCAGACTTGCGAATCCCCGCAATTTGGGAACTGACCCAATGGCGAGTGGAGAGCTTTCCTCAGATGAATCCAAATTCTACGTAAGGTAGTTTTTCCTTACGAGTAGTTGGTTTTCCCTTAGGTTTGAGTCCGAAGACCATACAAGACCTTGGTTCTGTCCACAACTCGTGATATTTATCTCTTGCACTTGGTTTCCCCATAGGTTTGAGTCCGAGGACCATGCAAGACCTTGGTTCTGTCCAGAGTTTATGAGATTTGTTTTTCGTAGGTTTGAGTCCGAGGACCATGCAAGACCTTGATTCTGTCCAGAGTTTATGAGATTTGTTTTTCGTGTTTGGTTTCCCCACAGGCTTGAGTCCGTGGACCATGCAAGGCCTTGGTTCTGTCCAAAACTTTCGATATTGATCTCTTGTACTTGGTTTCCCCATAGGTTTGAGTCCGAGGACCATGCAAGACCTTGGTTCTGTCCAAAGTTTGAGATTTGTTTTTCGTGTTTGGTTTCCCCACAGGCTTGAGTCCGTGGACCATGCAAGGCCTTGGTTCTGTCCAAAACTTTTGATATTGATCTCTTGTACTTGGTTTCCCCATAGGTTTGAGTCGAGGACCCAATGCAAGACTTGGTTCTGTCCCCAAAGTTTAATGAGATTTGTTTTTCGTGTTTGGTTTCCCCAAGCTTGAGTCCGTGGACCATGCAAGGCCTGCTTCTGTCCAAAACTTTTGATATTGATCTCTTGTATTGGTTTCCCCATAGGTTTGAGTCGAGACGCAAGGCAAGCTTGGTTCTGTCCAGAGTTTATGAGATTTGTTTTTCGTGTTTGGTTTCCCCACAGGCTTGAGTCCGTGGACCATGCAAGGCCTTGGTTCTGTCCAAAACTTTTGATATTGATCTCTTGTACTTGGTTTCCCCATAGGTTTGAGTCCGAGGACCATGCAAGACCTTGGTTCTGTCCAAAGTTTGAGATTTGTTTTTTGTGTTTGGTTTCCCCACAGGCTTGAGTCCGTGGACCATGCAAGGCCTTGGTTCTGTCCAAAACTTTTGATATTGATCTCTTGTACTTGGTTTCCCCATAGGTTTGAGTCCGAGGACCATGCAAGACCTTGGTTCTGTCCAAAGTTTATGATATTTGTTTTTCGTGTTTGGTTTCCCCACAGGCTTGAGTCCGTGGACCATGCAAGGCCTTGGTTCTGTCCAAAACTTTTGATATTGATCTCTTGTACTTGGTTTCCCCATAGGTTTGAGTCCGAGGACCATGCAAGACCTTGGTTCTGTCCAAAGTTTGAGATTTGTTTTTTGTGTTTGGTTTCCCCACAGGCTTGAGTCCGTGGACCATGCAAGGCCTTGGTTCTGTCCAAAACTTTTGATATTGATCTCTTGTACTTGGTTTCCCCATAGGTTTGAGTCCGAGGACCATGCAAGACCTTGGTTCTGTCCAAAGTTTGAGATTTGTTTTTTGTGTTTGTTTGTTTTTCGGATGTAAGCCCCTAGATCAGGGCGGGGAGAGCCGGCTTGAGGCCAAGAGCCCCTAGGGCGGCCTACGCCATGGGCGCTGCAAGGAGTAGCCCCTAGCAGAAGTTTATGTCGGAACAACAGCTGCACGTCAAAAGAGACGGCGGAAGCTCCGTGAATTTTTGCTTAGTAGAGAGTTGACTCCACCGCCACCTGCGCCAAGCGCGCATGCTTCCCCACAGACGGCGCCAATTGTAAGGACACGATTCCTGCGCGGCCCAGTGA